>NW_008626233.1:0-11364 GCF_000691845.1 Merops nubicus
AGGGGGGACACGGCCAACGCCGCTGCCCACTCGTCATGTGTGCCCTCTGCGCCTTCCCGTTGCGGGGAGCTTTTAGCTTTAAAACCGTATCTCTCTGCCCGGTGCCAAGAGAGGTGGTTTTGAGGGAGCTGCTGGTGGTCGGTGGGGCGCTAATTAATTAATTGCAGCCATTTCTAGGTGAACGAATTGCTGTTTCTGATCCGACTCCAGTTTCCGGGCTGCACAAAGTTAGACCCAAGAAAATGATAAATTCTGGTTTCGGTGCCAAATGCCCATTCAATCTTAGCTAGCATATGAGAGGTGATTTTTTTTCCCCCTAAGCTGGGGGATTGTTTCTTCACTATTTGGCTCTGGAACAAACACTATATCCTTCCTTATCTGTTAGGCTGCAGTAAGAACTGCAGTCCTTTCCTGATAGACTTGTAGTAAATAATTTTTCTTTTTCTTTTTCTTTTTTTCTTTTTTTTTTTTTTAAGAGAATTGGGAATGATAAATTATTGCAAAGAGGCTGGAAGTGATGCTAGTTCTGCACACATGTGCAGTGAACAATAACATGTGTAGGAAAGATCTGGACTTGGAAGAGCAAATATTCCCCACAGTTTGCAGCTACCAGTTTCAGTCTCACCTGGATGGGATTTTGTTCCCTGGTTTATGTTTTGTTTGTCTGTTTGTTTTAACCTAGGTTTTATATTTTTTTATACAGGAAAATCCTTGCTGCTTCTACATAGCTACTTGGTGCCTTTTGGCAAATGGACATCTACCATCTCAAGGAGATCTCATAGCTGTTCCTCACACATTTATTTATTATTTTGAATCTCAAATATTCAAAGTCTCAAATCTCAAAATTTTGAATCTCAAATATTCAAAATTTAAATCAATTTGAATTTTGCTTGCCCTGAGATATTGTGTTACTGGCAGTTATCTTCTGGCCACATCCATAGTGGGAGAATTTCCTCCCTTCCTAACAGACTGCTCGTATTTGTCAGGTGAAGAGAATGGCTTGGATTTGTACCCATGCTTTCTAGGAAAAGACCACAGAAAAAATGCAACCACTGGGCTTACAAAGTACTCAAATATCATGTTTTCATAGTCACTAACACATTTAAACTTTGCTTTTTGCCGTTATTGCTTTTGTGGTAAAGCACTCTGTTTGGTGGAGGTGGAAGGAAAGTGTCCAGAAGTATCAAAGAACATTTCCAATCTCCTGTTATGCTCAAAGTGACCAATACCACATGCAACCCTGAAGAAAAAAAGTGGCTACTACTTCAAAGTGTCAGTTGTGTCCCATTATAAATACCAAAACCAAATAAAAATAAAATAATTAAACCAATAAATCACAAAACCAATAGCTGTGGGAAGTAACAACAGATCTCAAGGACAAAAGAAGCAGAAAAACAAAGGGAAAGTGTATCAGACCTAATCAAAAGCTCGTTGAAATGAGTGGGAAGTCACCCATAGGTTGGATATGGACCATTTAGTGCCAATGGCTATAGTTAGAAATAATTTCCACTCTGGTAATCCTGGATCGATGACAGGCAATCCACTCTGTCAGATGCTGTAAATCTAAGCTAATTTACCTGAATACACAGGAATTGTGTTGCTGCAGCTGGATATCGAGGGACGGATTCCTGGTATTTTTCTGTTTGCAGGGGAAATAAGACTGTACCTTTGATTTCTTTTTTTTTAATTTATTTTTTTTTTTAAATATTAAGACACAAGTGTCCAGTTCTCCAGAGTGCTCAGCTATTTCATCTTCTGTGAAAGGGCAATGATATATTTAGTGGGAAGACAACCAGAAAAGTTTCTATTACTCATATTCTCACCATACCATGCATTGTCCCATCTTGGGTGATGGTTGGGCCATAGATGGAGACTGAAAAATTAGCTATTTCTTTTCAGTGACAGGACTGAATCTTTTCCAAGGAGTAGAAGCTGAATGACTGGAGTTTGTGGTGACCTTTCTGGAGATGTCCTGCCTAGGAAAGAATGAGGCTGATAGGATGCTGATTAGCTTGAAGAATCACATCATAGATACAAAAGCATACTGGTAACTTTCCATGAAGAAAAAAAGCTAAGCTGAAGCAGCAAGGAATATGGTTTAGCTGTTTCAGCGTGGACAAGACAGTATTTCAAGCATCTCCAAATCATGGTTTCTAAGAATTAAAGCTGTTGACAGATTTTTCAAAATGTTTTGACAACTCAATTCACTAGGATTTTTTTACTTAGACTCTTGAAAATTTGTCACTGTTTTGCAAAAATACTTTTCTTTTTTGTTGTTGTTATAAAGCTAGGGGGAAAACCAAAAAATATCCGTCTATTTTTTTCATTAAGGTTGTGCTGAAACTGTATGTTCCTTTCCAAAGTAACTAACTCCTGGAAAAGTTCCATTAGCTGGTTACAAATCCTCCACAGCTACAAGACTTCAGCTTAAAGGAAGGTCACAGTTTTGGTTACTCTGATGCAGGTTTTATTGAGTTTGTTTGAGGAGACATCCTGAATCTGCTGCTGCATCTCTGCTTGGGGAAAACTCCTAAAGGCAGTTGTTTGGTTAAATGAATAATGGTTTGATAAAATTGCTTGATTAATGGAAAAAAATCTCCAGGCATTTGGCAAAAGTGTCACCGTCTGTAAAACCATTTGCCTGATGGCCAGCTGTGAATCGGGGTGGTTTTTTACATTGCCTGAAGCGAAACTGTAAATTGGGTTTTGTGCTAAAACTGGACCCATGCACTGTGGGCACATTGTATGCGCTGCACCAGCCATTTTGTTTGCTGGAGGCCAGTGTTTGAGAAAGCAATTACTTTAATAATTAAACAGTCATGTTTACATTATTAGCTTGGTTGTTTAGAGTGACGCTCGTGCAAAGAAACGAGATGCATTCATTAGATGTTTAATTAAACTATTGTCTGAAAACAGGTTGTAACACTGAACATCATGTCTCATTATTAAAGAATAAAGTGTAATATGGTGTTTTAAAACGTAGACATCCCGGTTACTGTTATTCCTTTCAAGAGAGGAGTTCTTTTTTTACTTTTGTGGGTAAAATCCTTAAAATCTCAACCGTGCTTTGACCATGCGATCTACAAGCAAGTTAGCAAGACCACTTCGTTTGACTTCAGAGAGATACTAAGACCTTCACGGCTGGATTCTTGCGTTCAATACAAGCTTCACTTGTACATGTCCCCATTTGCATCGAATATCTGCTGAGAGAAAAAAAAATCAAGTATGTAATTTAGGAGCTTTTTACCACTATATTGGCATGGGAATGTCTCAAGTAATTACTTGGAAGTGCCTCACAGAATTTGAATGTAAACATGCCATCTAGTCCCTGATCTGAAATGTACAGCTGGTTTGGAGTAGCTGGACATATTTTCTACCTTGACAGTGACCAAAGACAAATAGATTTGTAACTGTTACTGAAGCTGGGATGAATGTGCAGATGGTTTTTGTGCTGCTCTTTGTACACGCCAGTATGGTTTATTTTTTGATCTGTAAGGCATGCTAAGGAAATTACTTTTCAATGAGTGGACTTATGATTAGTCTGGACACTCAACAAACTGCCCAGGCAATGAGATGGTCCTCTTCTTCACTTGGACCTCCTACTGGATTTAAGGAGACAGTCTCTGCTTTGGTAATCTTTTCTAATTAAAATAAATGGATGAGGTAATTGCTAGCCTATGCAATCAGAGCATTGGTAGCATTGTAAGCAGGGGCTTCAGTCATAATGCATAACAAATGCCAGTTTGCTAAGTTAGAAGTCTGGATATTTTGGGATGGAGGACGAGTTCTTCCTGGTACCCTGCTTACTGCAATGACAGATTGAGACAGTGAAAAGTATACAATGGCTAAGTATTAGAGGACAAGTATCGTTTCCATGGAGCCTTAGATTTTACTAATATACCTTCATCTTTTCAGAATACTTTTGTGGGTTTTGAAGCAACAAACCAGCCTGTTGACCCAAATGGCTATTTATACTCTCTTGTCTCCTCTCTGTATCAGAGTGAACTTTTGGGGAGCGAAGAGAGGAAACAGGCAGGCTCATAGCTGGTCTTGAAGACACAATTTGCCTACTGCAGCCAGATGGGTTGAAAATCAAGTCATTTTATGGGCTGGCTAGCAGGTGATCCATCTTGAGTTTTGGGCTGAAACTGTTATCAGGTAGCTGGGCTATGTAAGCCCTAGTTACTCTGTTAATAGCTCTCTGGCTTTCATGAGGGCAGAGCTGAAGAAGCTGATGAGGCAAACTTAGGAATCTCTTGGGAACCTTTTCAGGTACTCTCAAACTCAAAATCAAACCAGGATGAGAGGCAGTTGTCAACCTTGTGCAAGTTTTGACTTGCTAGGTCTTGCTGCTAGGGGATGCTGAGCTGTGTTGAAACAGGAGTACTGTCATTTAAAGAGGTGGTTTTCCTGGGAGAATACTTCCATGGACTTTAAAGAAACAAAAAACAGTTGCTGTTTAAATCAAGAGATTCCTGCATTCTTCCTGCTAATTTATGAATAGTTATGCAACGGCCTTTTTTTCTATTTTTCCTGAGGCCCGGTGATAATCTAACTACGCTTTCTCACTTACACTGTTCTCACAGAGAGAGAATAATCTAATTAGCTATTCAGCCCTGACAATTACATTCAATTTTAAAGTGATGAATAACCAATTTCAAAAGGCCTGATTCTGTATAATGCTCTGAGCATCCCGGGCACATTAATGTGTTCTCACTCTCATTTTCTTCTCAGTCTTTGGCGGTATGAAACTTCACATTTTATGGGGAAACCTTCCACTCTGGCAATTTATGTTCTTCCTGCATTAGTTTTGCTAATTTGTTTTCTATTATTGCTTTGTGCAGTGAAATCTCAGTCAGTGTCTTGGCATGCAAAGGATTTTTAATAATGGAAAGATAGCCTTGTTGTTGCTTCTCACAACGCAGTGAGAAACAGCTCTGTAATATTTCTGAGACCCTACAAAGCATAATTTCGGAATACACAACGCATTATCAAGTTCCTGTAAACTATTAGGCAACAAACCAGCCATCTTCTTGGTTTTTTTTTTTGATCTCACTTTGTTCAGCACAACCAAGCCTGTCAGAAGAGGCGAGCATCCTTCAGCTTTCTAAGTGATCAGCTGAATTTTTGAAAGGGCTGAATGGCCAGTTAGGCAGCAAAAGTGCTATGCAGCCCACTATTTCTTTTGACACTAATTTAGAGGAAAGAAGAAAAGCTCTTTTTAAATCTCTCTATTAAAGTGAGAGGTGATGCCTATATTCAAAGAGGGGTTGAGGTTCACAGTACTGCAGAGGGGAGGAAGGGATGGATAGACCAACAGATGCATGGATGGATGGATGCAGGAACCTGCAGAATGGGATTGGTGCAGCTCCTGAGAAACTTGCCTGCATACCGAGGAGCTGCAAGGAGCTTGCCAGGAAGGGAAGTAATTTTAGAGTGTGATTTAGAAAATGATTCAGTTTAAAAACTGCTATTTTTGAAGGGCTACTTTCAGCTGGGATCCAGTCCCCAGCATGTTCTCCGAAGCACCCACCTTGCTGCAGCAGAGTGTGGTGGAGGGGGGAGGAGAAATGTCTGTTTGGGAGCTGGGAGCCCTGAACCCTGCACTGCCACCGAGAAAACAATGCATGAGAATGGGTCCTTCTCTTTCACACTTGGCCTGCATTGGCAGGTGAATGTTATAACCTAGAGACCTTGGTGGACACAGCAAAGGTAACTCTGCCCACCTTCCCTCAGGGTTTGCTGTCCTCCAGGGAAGGAGCAGGCACATGTATCTGGACATAGAGTTGATGGGTGGACAAAGACTTGAGATAGGAAAGACTACTTTATCCTTTTGACATAAAAGCCAAGGACAGCTTGAGGAATTTATCAAAGTTATGAAATGGCAAACAAGCACCTTTTTCATGCCATCTGAAGATGTACTGTATGTATTTTACAGACTCGGTGCCTGCATCTCTCACAAATCTCTCTAGCCGGTTGCATTGAAATGAAACCTGCCAAGCTGACACTCACTCCACCAGGCAGAGGTTTTACAGAAGAGCAGAACAAGCAGCATTTGATCACAGCACTGAAGAAAGCCTTGGCAACCCCTTTGGCCTGCCAGATTTGCTTTACTGTAAAGTGAGAAGCTGCAGAAAGGGAGCCTGTGCTGATTACAGCTGTCAGTTAACAACAAGCAGGTTAAAATGTCCCTTCCACTCTGGATTTATCCCACTTGTTTCTTTCAGGTGGGTGCTGGGTGACAGTCCTCTGAGGCCATTTGCACTGCTAAGCTTTTCATAAACAGGTTACACTTGTGACTAAGCAACTTCATACCATTTAGATTGTACTCAAGGACACGTGGAGTCAAAGTACATGGATGAAGACTACACTCTGGTTCCCATGCAGGTATCAGGACTGCTCACTGGTGGTGTTTTCCAGAAACATTAACGTTTATAACAACAGTGCTTGACCAAAGGGTCCTGGAGGGTTTCCTAGGCAGTGGACCAAGCCCAGCTGAGGTGTATGTGTGTGCATGCAGATATAAAACAAAGTAATCATTTCCCTTGGATGAAAGAAAAAAGCTGAGCCTACAGCTGGTTGATCATCAGCGTATCCATATGATGTGTGGCAGTGTTAAGTGACCAACTTTGCACAAGGTCTTATTTTCCTTCGCCTCCTCACTCTTGTCAAAAATTGCTAAGAAGTAGAAGTGAGGATCATTTTCTGAGTTGCTTTGCTGTTCCTGTTCACCTTCTGACATGCAGCAGATGAGTAGCCCAGTGTCAGGCAGTGTGGGAAGGCTCCAAGATCTAGCAAGCAGGTCTCTGAGGCAGCAAATGGGGGCTAGCCCCTCACCGGTCCACCTTGAATCTAGCAGAGAGAGTCTTGGCTGTTCCACTGTGTTAGAGGAGAAGAAAAAAGATGGTAAAAGAGGGCATAGCATTGTGCTGCTCAGTTATTCTTTCTTTTTTGGAGAGGATTCGTGTGTGAAGACACATTATGGTATATTCTGTATCTGAGGGGATGAGGAACATATAAGGAGAGCAATATATCTTTTGAACAAATACTAAAGTTCTGCTAAGGAGCAGAAGGTGAAGTAAGAACATGACCATAAGGAGTACCCCTTTTACAGCTGTCCATTCTTGCTTCGAATGTGATAAGCAAATTGGGGAATGTATCAAGCTTTCTAAAAAAAAATTCACAGTTTGCTATGTAGAGGGTTTTAAAGGACCTTTCTTCCCAGATTAAGATTTTTCATTATTTACAACCACATAAAACACATTTTATGTGTAATACCAATACATTCCTTTTGCACATAATGGAAGAAAGACAACAGCTGTGCCACTGAGCATGCAAAAATGTGTTGGGGGAAAACAGACAAAGCTGCATTCAGAACCAGATTCATTTTAATCTCTGGTCTTCCTTAGCCTGGAAGTGAACTTCAGCCTCCCCAGTTTTCCTATTTTTAGAGTTGACCACTGCCCATATTCACCTGGACACTGGGGGGAAACGGAATGAAGCTGTTTGGCAGCATTTTGCAGTCATTTTACAAAGAAGCAGTCAAAGGGGTAGAAAGGGAAAGTGATTAAACTTCTTACAGTGGATTGAATCCATTGTAGGTGTACTTTGACTGATGCTATCACCTTGGTTTTGGAGCACTGGGGTATGATTTAACCTTTAACAAGCACTTACCTGGTGAAAATGCGTCAGTGGTAAAAGAAAAAGTACAAATGCGTGTGCGCAGTGAAGAACATGCAATATTGAAGCCTAGCTACATGGTGTGCTTCAGGCAAGAAAGATCTTGGGTAAGGACTGAGGTGAATGCAAAACTACAGTGGAATGAAAGGCGCCTAAAGGTGGTCACTTCAGAAGTGGGGTAAATAATGGTAACTGAGGGTGTGCTGTGCCTGAGAGATCACTGCTAGCTCTGCATGTGGGAGAAGTGCAAGAGCCAGGCATGGAGAATAGAAAGGAGCATGGATTTTCTTTAAAAGGTTTCTGAAAGCTCCATCAGTCTTATGGTCCTCTTGAAAGATTTCCTTGTAGATGCACAATCTCCATGCTAGCCTTTTGGGTTGGCTAACTTGCAGTTAAAGGAGATAGTCAGCACGGTCTAGTACAGAGGCTGGAAAGTTTCCAAACATTGCTTGCCAAACTGTATGCATTATCCTAGCTCCTTTGGAGATGCCATGAAATCATGGTTAGGATTATGACAAGCTTCCCAAGAAGGAAATAAAGAGCATCCTGCTGGTGTGAAAAGCATTGTACTGGGGAGACCTTGTCATGCTGCTGATGATATAAGGATAAAAAACTCTGCTATGAAAAAGATGTGTGTTCCAGCAAGCAGGCTTTATGTCTGTCCAAATGCCAATGTGCCTTATTATTTTCTAATGAAATGAATTATATTCCTGCTCTCTGAAGTAGATTGTGTTGATTTAATTTGTCTTTTATGATCAAGAGTCTAAATTTCATATCTTTTATGTTTTACAAGTAGTGAGCAGGGATTTATCTGCATGAGACCCATTAATATCAATACAGCTAACTCCCCAAGCACTTCTTTAAAGACTATTTTATACATAACAACATAGAATTTCACCTCTCTCTATTTCTCTCAGTCTCTGCAGGAAAAAACAGTGTTAGCTAATCTGAAGGTAAGCACACTTTTTGTTATCACTCCCAAAGCAATAAGCTTTTTTAGTCCTCTGAATTTTTCCTGCTGACAGACAACATGCAGTGTATAACATAGAAATCAAATAGCTGCTTTTTGTGGGCCAGGTTGCCAAAAGTAACAGAACAATCTCAGGCAAGAAAACATAGATTATTATTCATTTGATATGATTTCAGTGTGCTACCTTTAGAGTTTTTTGCTTTAGAGATTAGAATTGGTATGCACTAAGCTAGGGAGATACTTCTCCAGTCTGAAATATTATTTATAAAGGAACATTCGCTTCTCTAGATGGAATTTTCTCGGTTTGCTTCCTTTCTCACAAACAAATAAAAATGATCCAACTACTGTTGAGAATGAGAATAGGGGGGAAAGACATGCTTTACAAGAAAAAGATGTGAATTTTATTCTTTCACTATCCTTAAACCCCATGTATTCCGATTTCTGTCTCAACCATTACATTGTCTCTATGCCTCCCACTACTGAAATACAAAATTCACACCTTAAACCATCATTCATCTTGACACTATCCAGGTGAATAGAACAGTCTGGTGATGATCCTGGATGATTTCGAGTATTTTCCAGCAGAAGGAAAGACCTGTCAATGTCACCTGGGGACTTTTGGTGGGTCTTGAATGTAAGAAGATGTGCTATTCGAGGTCAGCCTTGGTGAGAACTTTTGCCATAACAAGGTCTGTGCTGCAGGATGAATGAACTGACTGAACCTGCAGCACTCTGTGCACTTTGTAGGGCATATCTGTGGCATCACACTTGTATTGTGCTTACCCTCAAATAAGGAAACATGATGTTTGCCAAACTTCAGTCTTCCTAAAATTTGGCTTTCCTAATTCGACTCATGATTCAGATTAACAAAATTCAAGTTGTTCTGATAGTACTTCACAAGGGTTGGACTCATAGTGGCCCAGTCATAATTTTCCCCGCTTTGGTATAGCAAAACATTCCTTTTGCTCCAAATTGAAATGAGTGAATACTTTCCATTTGACAAGTATAGAGCATCTCCAGCCCTGTGCATTTCCAGGCATGGAGAAGATTATGCACTACACCAGCCATTGATACTGTGTGTATTAATCCCATAAAGAAAATTCTCCCATCTCTGGTCAAGTGCTGAAGTTTAAAGTGGCCAGTATAATACAAAAGAGCAGAAATCATCACCCTAACTGCTGTATGTGGAAACTTGTGTCACAGACTTCAGTCTAACAACAAAACAAACCTATAAACAGAGAGATAACCAACCGCAACCGGGTGAGGAGATAAGTGTCTGGCTTTTATCAGTTGAGTATTGAATAATTACAAGCTGCCAGTGTGGATGTCCAGGGTTCACACACACACTGGAAGTGTATAGCTGATAGAGATGTGGCTCAGGAGTTCATTGTTTGACAGCTGTGGGAGTTAGGAATGCCAGGGGCTGCCTGACCTTAGGATGCTACCCCTAACCTGCGTCATATTTAAGTAGGTGCACCTGGATTCCTTAGGATGGTGTCTTTACATGAAACAGAGGGATGAAGATCAGGGAAAGAAAGGGCACATTTAAGCTCAAGAATAACATTGGCTCCAGAGCAAATGAGTGTATATTACATCCGAATATACTGAAAATTAACATTTTAAAAGGTTCCTAGCTATTAATCAACTTTGTAAACAGTCTTCCAGTAGAAAGAATGAGAGCAAAAAGCTGGATTGCCTGTAAGGCGAAATCTGAAGTGATACAATAGCATCTACTAGGTTCCTGTCTAGTACTTTGCACAAACTTGTCTTCCTCTGTGTAGCAGCAAAGCTTTGCTAGAAGAGCAAAGAGGATGAACAAGCCTGTGGTGTCTCAGTCCTTCCTCCAGGACCTGCAACACCATGCTGTGCTCAGCCTGTTCCATCACTTCTGTAAGTCTCGGATCTTCTGCAATAAGGCACCTTTCACAATCATTTCCCAGCACAGGTGTGATAGCTATAAGCTGTCGCTTCATCTCTGATATTAAATTCCATGGTACTAAAGGATTATGGCCTTCAGCATCGTCAATATTATTAAGAACAATGCTGTTACATTGGAAACTCAGTCAACCCCCACCTTTTACGTTAATTGTTAAAAGGTTTTTCCCTTGGCAGCCCAAAAGGAAGCAAATATCCTGGATACATGAAAATATCTCAGACATAAAAGACACCAAGTAATGATTGTTTTCTCTTTACCCTCAAAGGAAACAATATAGTTAGAAAAGATAATAAAGACACTAGTGGAAGAAAATTTTATATATATAGTGCCATGGGTCTTTCATAGGGAATTCTGCTCCCATGCATCTGCATATTGCACCAGCAGTCCAGCTATTTCTCAAAGGCAAGTGGGTTGCTCTCACAGCAGGGACCTGGGGCTAAGGATTGTCCAGCTGTGAGCTGTGTTTCTGCTTCCCAATGCATTTCTGCCCGTTTCCACACATGCACTGAAAACTCCTGTAACCTCTTCTCCTTGTCTGAGCACAGCTGGCTAAAGGCAAGGATCTCTCGGGAATTCTAAAGCAAAATCTCATTCCTAGATGACAGTTGACTTTGAACTAAAAAAAAAAAAAATCTAATTTAACCCAAAATGGTATGGCTTTTTAGACTAAAATTTCAGAGTTGAATAATTAGAACTTTGATATCATCCTGTATGTGTTTATAAAGCATTGTTTCCCCAAATAGCTAATGATACAGTGCTTTCTTAGTCCTGCTGTATG
>NW_008626233.1:11395-58517 GCF_000691845.1 Merops nubicus
ATAAATCTCTTTTATATTAATTCCCAGTAAAAGAAGAGATATCTTTGCAATTGGCATTGTTTATTTGTGACGGTAGAAGTCTGCCCAATTTCAGGCTTCATCCTGAAAATACTGAGAACTCAGTCCCTTATCCAGCAGAGCCCTCCATCATGGGCTTAATTTTGAAACACATGAGCAGTTCCCAGTGAAATCTGCAGAGCAAGTCATCTTCAACAGCTCCAGTTAAGCACACACATCCTCCTGGACTGGAGAGATTTGTTTGTGTGTTGTTCACAGCACAACACTTTAAAAAAAAATGCTTGTCAACAGAGAGTATCTGAGGAGTTGTTGACTGTGGTACTCCATGAAGGTGAGTGAGGCATGGCAGAGGGGCCCTCTTCTAGCAGGCAGTGGCATTTGGGAGGGACAGGAGGCTCATCTTCATGCCTTCAAATTTCTATTCTGCTTCATCCTAAAGATTTGGCTTCCTTAACTGGAAGGTTACCTTAGACTGGGAGTGAGTTCAGGCCAAATATCAGGCTCTCATAGGATTTGGAAGTTTCTGCTTAGTTTCATGGGAGAGGTGTGTCCACTGCAGACCTCTGCCTAGCGAGTGGAAGTAGAGAGTGGAATAGCACAGCACTGCTCAGCCCTTGGAGGTGTAAATGGATGCTGGTGAAGGAGGGTCCTCTGCTACAGACTAAAACCTGGACTAGACATCACTTTGCTGCACTGAGTGCTTTTAAGCTGATGGAACCTTCTTTACACAAGTGGCATCACTTTTGACTGACATCAAGCATGAAAATCAACTCTCTTAAAATGTTTCCATCCTTAATTATAACTAGATTTTAGTAATTTCCCCTCTTGGCTTTGGCTGTGCAATGTTTTCTTTCATTTCTGTGCCTGTTTGAGAAGAAAGATTGTCACCTGTAAGCATCAGTTTTTCTGTGGAAAAAGAGTTTATGAGGGCAGGTGCACAGGAGATAAATGGATAGTATGTCCTTGTGTTGACAGGAACTGTAACTGGCATGGAAAAAGTTTCATTTCAATATCACTATAAAACCTGAAGCCAACAGCTTTGTGGACAGTGAAGCACATACCGAACACACTCATCCAATCCTTGCTAACATAAAGAGGACTGACTCAGATGGGTTGAAGGCAGGTCAGGCTGAAACTGTCTTGCTCACAGCAAATGAAGCAGTGTATGACAGTGCACAGGTAGGTGGATAGCTTCTTGCAGGCCAGTGAACGAGGTGGTGTGCACAAGATGTCCTCTGGCTGTAGGAATACAATAAGAGACTGTAGGTGGATATCACGGTGTGCAGCTGAAAGCCTTAATGTTCAGGAGCTCAGAATGTGGCTCATCAGGAATATTCTGTGATAATCTGAAGTATGTTGGAGATATTTCTTATTTGTTTTGTTTTGTTTTCTGAGAGCATATTGCTGCTTTTAATAGCCTTCCAGAGGTCAGCTTTCAGCTAACACAGAGCACTGGCAGTATGAAGTGCTCTGTCTCAGAGCAGACTTTCTACAGCTTCAGCATCTGCCTTTGTTTAAACAAATAGGAAAGAAATAGTTCATGATTAAACTTAGCAGGTAACACTGTTTACAGCTACTGAACACTTGAAAAATGATTTTCTGTGTGCAGCACCTTTATGCCTCTGAGCCTTCTGCTTGTGTACAGAAACAACCATCATTTTGCTCCCAGCTACAGGCAGTAAGACAGGGCTCCTGTATTCATCCAAACTCTTGTTTTGAAATCTTATTGCTGTTTGTTCTCAACATTGCTTTCCAACCCAGTCATTCAGAGTGAAAATATATCCTTAATGTGTGTGCATGGAAAGCATGAAGACCACAGGTCAAAGTCTGTCAGTTAAACAAACTAGTACAATAAACTAAATAATGCCAGGAGAGAATCAGCCACAAAGCCTTACCCAGAATTTTGTGCCTCTTTTGCCTTTTGGCATGTTGGCCAGTTCAGCCCCTGACATCTGAAATACCATCTTGGGCTCAAATATTTTTAATGCAGAGTTTTCACTCCTGCATGCTGTGAGGTATTTGTGAACTGCCAGAACAGGCAAAAAGCAGTGAAATTCTCCTTCAAATAAAGTCAAAGCAATTGTTTTGAAAGATGCATTGCAAAAGGGTTGTTTTTCTAAGCCATCAGGTACCCTCACATGAGGTGTGCATTCTTGTGCTCGTTGTCATTAGAAGGACAGGAGGAGCTTGATGGGATATAGGACAACATATGGGGCCAGTTGCGGAATTTTCAATTTCCTTCCCCTTCCATCTTCTGACATGAACCAAAAAAGTGAGCTTTCGTTTTAAAAATAACTGTGGTGACCATCTGAATCATTGTCATGGATATTGAGGCTGATTATTTGCTCTCCTGAACCTTGCCTTGACAAGTTCTTTTCTAAACTATGGACAATATTATTACTGTCATTTGTTTGGGGAAGGATTGCTTCTAACAGAGAAGAATAAATTACAGCAGTTTTAATCAGTGCACTGTATATTTTTATTACTATGACTGAGCTCTGGAGACATTATTTATGAGGAATCAAGTGAGATTTTATGGTGAGAACCTCCTTTAACTTAATAAACTAAAAGCAACTCCACCAAAATCAGTGAAATTATGTGAGAGTAAGCAGGATTGGACCTTTCTGCTCCACCTTTATTGAGCATATCTGTCTTCCTGAACATTATTTAGATAATTTGGTAGTTAACAGAACACTTTAATTGCTGCTGCGTTTCTGTGTGTTGCACCATGTCCCAAAATATGGTCAGGCTTTTATGCTTAGCAGAAACTCCGAGATTTCTCAGTACCTGAGAGTACAACATGGAGTTTTGCATCATCATTCTTTTTTTTGGACAGAATAACACAAGTTCTTATTTGTATTTGTATTGTAGATATCTGGTCATCGAAGAACCTATCCTTATCTGAGGAATATTTTAAGGACAAAACACTTGTGTTGACCTTTCAGAAGCAGGATAAACACATTCTGCTTCAGAGAGAAGAACTTATTGATAAACATTGATAGTGGAACTAAGCAACTAGATTGGTTTCAGCTGAGTTGTAACTGACCTGCTTGTACAGAACATGCAAAATAAAGCTATGGGAGTTTCGTTCCACTTAGCTGTAGCGGAGACCAAGAAAACTGTCATTACTTTGTGAAAACTGCCTTTTGAACAGTGTAAAGAGGAGTAAGCCAGCCCCAATTTAAGAATAACATGACATTAAAATATAATGAAAGGCAAAGAAAAACCTTATGTCAGTGATTCCACAAGAAAGTTTTGAGCAATTACAGAAGTTTTCTAGACAGCGCTTGCAGAATGAACTGGAAGCGGTTTTCCTAATGATCAATATGCACTATAAAAGTCACATGATTTTTTCTCATCCCAAAAGACCAAAAGTTCATCATTTCAGTCAAAACTTTTTACTGATATAAGGCAGTTCTCGTGGCCCTTAGGAAGAGTGATATTCCAACACAATTTGGTGAAAGAAGATATACTGCCTGCTTAGGAACCCAGATCCTAAAAAGGTCAAAAGGCAGCTGGCAGAAAAGGCAAGCAAAATCCCTGGTGGTTTAATATAACAACGAAATGTTAAAGTTGTCTTGATGAAAGCTCTGCTCTATCTGACTCTTTTAATTAATGGAGACATTATGTCTTAGGAGCAGAGAGGCCCATCAGGTCAAAGTAGAATTTCGTCCCATTATTTTTCTGGGCAGCTCAAGACATTGTGTCTAACTCAAGCAAGTCTCTTGGAAAGACATCTAGTCTTGATTTCAACACTTCAGTAAGTTGCAGTGATTAATCACATTTGAAGTTTAAAAATGTGCATCTAGTTCCTAACTTGGATTTGCTTGGCTCTAGGTTCCAGACATCAGTTCTTGTTTCATACTTATTATTTGACTTCTTGTTTAATGCTCACTATTTGCTCTTTATGAAAGTGTTTATTACCCAAACACTTCTTTTTTTTTTTTTTTTTCTTTTGAATGTGACAGTGTATCTATCCTGGTATTTAGAGTAGCCCTCAGCCTGCTTGAGCTAAATCTCATTCTGGAGTCAAAGTTCATGGAATCATTTTGGTTGGAAGAGACGTTTAAGATCATGGAGTCCAACCGTTAAGCCAGCACTGCCAGGTCACCACTAAACCATGACCCTCAGCGCCGCATCTACACAGCTTTTAAATACCTCCCGGTATGGTGGGTGGCTCCATCACTTCTCTGGGCAGCCTGTTCCAATGTTTGACAACCCTTCTGAGGAAGACATTTTTCCTAATGTCCAACCTAAACCTACCCTGGAGCAACTGGAGGCTGTTCCCTCTTGTCCTACCACTTGTTACTTGGGAGAAGAGACTGACTCCCACCTCTCTAGAAGCTCCTTTCACATAGTTGTAGAGAGTGATACAGTCTCCCCTGAGCCTCCTTTTCCGCAGGCTAAACAACTGTAGTTCCCTCAGCCACTCCCACACGACTTGTTCTCTAGACCCTTCACCAGCTTTATTGTCCTTTGGACAACCATAGTTCTCTGTAGGCATCCAAGTCCTCCATACTGTGGCCTTACATTTGCAGAGTGGAGCTCTTCCCAAGTTCAGTCTAGACCTGTGTCTGAGAAATAAAGAGAGGAAACAGGACGCACAGCACGAAATGTCAGAAACATTAAATCCTTGGTGCTGGCTGATGCCCTGTCTGGATGCTTGCCAGTCTGTCCACAGCAGGGCTTGAGCAGAAACACAGCTTCACACCTCAAACTGGAGCAGTTTTGAGAAGGAAGCAGATGGACCACCAGGGATTCCAAGGAAGGCATGGAAAATCTTTAGAAAATCCTCTGGGTGTTTTTCCCCCTGCCTCCTCTTCAAGAAAGGAAGTGAAAGATGAATTTCAGTATTACAGGATTCATTTTGCCAGGGTTTTTCACCTGGATTAAAAACCAACGGCAGGTACAACAATGCATTCTGGCTCTGTCAAATACTGGAAATAGTAATAAAAAGATATATAAACCACATTTCAACCAGACAAAAGCTCTTTTTATAAATAAGGGAACAGTGGAGAAGGGAAATTGCTTCATGCCCTGCTGTCCAATAGATGAGTTGCTACATGTAAGATTCTTAAGCTGCAAGAAGGAATAAAACACGTTGAAAAATTAAGGAGAAAGCCAAGATGCAGCCTAAGGACATAGAATGGCAAACTGGTCTCAGCTTACATGGTGATCTACAGCCATTCAGAAATGAAAAGGAAAATTGTTGTTAAGGAAACAGTCTAGGAATCTGTTGGGAGGTGGGTTGTGGAGCTCTCCTTGCAGCAGTTTCTCATAGGGGATGGTGGGTGGCCCTCGCTTCCTACTGCACATGTGAGGATGGTCACAGACCTGCAGGGACTTCCTATATTTGGAAACCCTCTCTCTGTCAAGTTCTGCTGAGATGAGGAAGCTCTGTCTCCAGGGAAGTTGTATGAACCTTGAAGGCACCTTCAGACTGAATGCATGTTGGCTGTAGTATTTTGGATGCTAATAACCTAACTAAACCTGTCTGGATTTCACAAGGTTCACAGCAGGCATCTTTTCTCACCAGTGTCCAGTTCCGTATTTCTCTTGCAGAAGCACTAGCGTAGGGGGAAGGGAGACCTATTCACAGCTAAAGGCTCTGAAATATAAGAATGGAAATAAAGTGTTTTTTTTTTTTGGTCTCTCATTCTAGGAAATACCTGGAATGATGTGAAATGGAGGGGCGTAAGGCTGTTCTTGCTGGTTTCCTCAGGTGCTCAGTGTGATGGTCTCTGTGAAGCCCACCTTAGACCCAGCCCTTTGCCTACAATGCAAACTGAGGTGGTGGTGTGCTCAGTGAAGCAGAACAGGGGCAGCTCTGGGGTCTCCTTCTCCAAGATGATATCTGGAACTCCACTGTGTCCCCTCTGGGCATGTTTTGGGTCAAGGTAACTACATGTCTCCTCGGCCTTTTGTACCTTGTCCACAACTCTAAGGAGCTATTAGTAGGAGCTACTTCTGCCTCCATTTTGGACATAATGTGTTCACAGAGCAGTGATTGGTTCTTCATGCTTCAGGGAAATGTCTCAAGCAGTGGGGCAGAATAGAAATTCACCAGCAGCACCTTCTCAATCCTGCAGCTTTTTTGTCAAGGTTAAAAAATCATTTGGAAATTAAACTTGGAATCAATTTATTTTAGACTCTCCTCCTTTCTCCTCTCCTCCTCTTCTTCCTTCTGTCTCATATTCCCTGCAGAAAAAAAAAAAAAAAAAAGCACCATGAAACTCAAAGGGGACAGTCCTGCAAAAGGAGCTAGGAATTAATCTTGTTGCTGAAATGAGGAATGGAAAACTTCTTCAAAACTTTGCCATCTATTTATAAAATACAACACTTATGATTGATTTTTTTTTCCTTTCTTATTAATCTTTACCATCTTCAGGCATTCAAGAAATGTAAGTCCGTGCCCTCTAGATTTATTAAGGGGAATAAAAAGTTTTCCTTTCTCCGCCTTCTTTTTCTGACCATTGTGTGGATTGCATTTTACTGATGTTTCTCTGCAACATAAAATAATTGAAAAAATAATCCGAAAACAAAACATGGCCTTAAGAGGACTATCACCTCTCACTAGATTTGTGACAGAACTGTATGATTTAACTGCTAGGTATAGTGTAAGAGAAAGGAAGCACACGTATCCTTTATTTAATGGATGCATCCTTCAGGAGTCAGAAGCCATTGGTAGCAGCTGCTTTGAATATGCTCACAGAGGTCTTCTTGGCCTGCTGGCATGCGTCTGCATCTGGTGGACATAGCAAGACATGGGGTCTCCTAGCATTGCAGTGGCACTCAGGGTAACTCCAGGAGGATTTGTTGAGCTACTCTTTACACTTCACTCCAAGTTACTGACTGTACCCCTCTCCCTAGCCTAAAATTTGTGTCTTGGGCAATTCAGAATTATTTGTAAGAAGTTATCATGTCCCCTCTTATACTGTCATTAACTTGCCAAGCTGATGTCTTGTATGGATATTTGTGGGCAGGATTGCTTCTCCCCAATACTTGAAACTCCTTTTGATATAGCTTTCTATAACTTGTCTCTTCCAATGATTTGGGGTCACCCCCACCTCCCAAACATATTTCAGTCTTTACTCATTTTTTTGAATTTTCTTGCTGATCTTTAGCTCATTAGTGGTGATGATAAAAAGCAGGTCATATAAACCTTTCACTCCCACTGTTACAAATCTGCATGCTGTAGGTAACTAGTGCTAGCGACATATCACCCCAAGGTGAAGGTAATAAATCTTCTCCTCTGGACTCTTTGCCAACTGACTGATTAAAAATGATCTTCATGGAAATCATTCTCTCTTCAACTGGCTCGTAAAGCCACAAGTATATTCCCCTTTTTCTTAGTCACTCTAGTACCTTCAGTAGAAGAATACTGTGAGTTCTCTGAGAAGACTTGACTATCCTGTTTTTAAACTTCTAGTACTACTTCTCACTCCTGGCCATTATACTCTGCAGGTATGCAGTTCTGCTGAACACCTGGGCTGCAGAAGAAGGCTGAGTATTAATATTTTTTTTCCCTAAAGTAAGTAGGCTGCAGGTCCTGTTCATAGACAGTGTTACTGGAGGGAGCATGTCCTGCCCCAGGAGAAAACACTGGAGGAAGGCTGCCAGCAAAAGGGTTTTGTGGAGGTAGATGGATGGTCGGTTGTCAGTGTTGGGGTGTGCCCAAGGGAGTATTTGGTGGGTAAAGAAGGTAAGGAAATGGAGAAGAGGCATTAACTGCAAACTTAGAATGGGAATGAGGGAGATGATAAGATACTGCTTAAAACACTGAGTGATTTTTAAAAGACATTATTTTGCTGTCAAGTGAATTATAGAGGAGAAAGGGAGATTATTCATTAGATGCATCATTGAGACAGGACATAAAGGATTAGAAATGCTGTTTGAGCCATAAAGCTTTCCCAAAGCAGGGAAGGAGTAATGATCTTGTTTTTATTGTGCTGTCTTCAGGCTGACAAAGTTCTAATTTTGTTCCAAAAATAAAGTTATAAGCCAAATATAAAGGGTTCTTAAACTGAGTATGTTTGCTTCTGTGATGGTGTTGACTGTGCATAAGACAGATTGATAACTATCTGTCAGATACGTAGAGAAATGGGAGCCCAAACAGTCTTCAAAATAAATGTGGATAAAATTTCTTCCTATTGATTAGCTTTCTGGCTCATTTTATTTCCTACCGCAGCATCCTCTGTTAGTGTAGGATGAATACCCAGTGACTTGCAAGAAATGGCAGCCTGACCACAGCTGCTTAGAGGAGGAGGGCTATGTCTGCTGTATCTAAGCTGGGTCTGGATTCTTCAGCCCAGAGTCATTAAATGGTGCTCTGAAAAGAGCCTTGTCTGCCTCTCACCCCCACTCTTCTGAGTCACACGTGAAAAATCATCCAGTGTCTATCAGCTGCACTTTGGGAGAACGTGCTGCTGCCATCTCTTGTGGCTGCTTCTAATCCAGCATCACTGACCACATCCAGCAAAAAGCATTCAGCTTGTTTCACATAAACTGCCAAAACCAGGAAAAACAGATGAAGGGCCTGTTTCAAGCTGGAGAATTGATCTGAGAGAAGAATAACAGGCACTTCAATTCTACTGCTTCATATTTATTATGGCTTGGGCAGCCCCTGGACTGTGGGGGCAAGTTTAAAAATAAGTTCCAGTGCAGTTTATTTACCAGAACACCAAGTACTGCCTTCTTACAACACTTAGAACAAGGTACCTGGTGAAGAATATAATAAGTGCACTCAATTTTGTAACCAAAATTCAAAACTCAGAGGAGCACTCAACCTTGAGAGCTCACAGCAACCAAAAATATTTTACATTCAGGGCTCATAGGCAGGCAATATTACAGTGCACTTTTTTGCACCACTCTTTTTAATCATTCTTATGTGATTCACATGGGCTGAGTAAAAATGAAGGCCTGATTTGCGAGCTACTATCTTTGCTTTTTTTTTTCTTCTGCCTTTTCACATTTTTCTTAATTCTCTCCCTTCAGTTGCTTAACAGTGTATTTATCTAAATTTCCAAATTGCAGTTAATGAAGGGAAAGATGCATTAAGTACCCAGCCAATGTATAAAGGTTGTGACACATGAATGAGACACCAAAAAGATGAGATAAATAGATATGTAAAAAAAGTTATTGATTTATAAGCCTTAGAGTCACATTTTCATATATTCTAAGCAATTTAAAGATTAGAAATGTACTTAGAGGAAACTTCACAAAGGTAGCTTGTGCTTGCTCATGGATGCTTTCATAATGTTCGTGTCTTTCTGTTTTTCATGAGTTCCAGCAGATGATAACCTTAATTAAAGCAGCAAATTTTGTTAGCAGTTCCTAAGCATATTACCTTCCTCTTTGGGCTGCATTGTACAATTAAGCTAATTTCTTAGACTGTATTTCTCAAAATTATCTGTTCCTTCCTGTAGCATGTCCTGATTCTTGTCAGGCACTAAAACAAGTTAAGCAAGTTCTTCCTCACCAGCATTTTTTTTTTAGAGTCATGGTATTGCATAAAAATAAAATACTAAATAAATATTTCTAAGCTTAAGCCATAAAAAGCTTTAGCAGATGCTTTCTCCAAGGTTCCTCTTTAGCCCAGTTTATTAACATTTAGTCTTTAAATAGATCCCCTCTCTAATAATTAGTCTCATGCTAATCTTCTTCTCTGCCTTAACTAATATTTTTTTCACAAAGCTCTTCATCAAACAAACAAAGGTGAGGTGTTGTGAATCATGTTTCAGAAAAAAACCAATCTCTTCTGTAGGAACGAAGCAACATTTATATTTAGTAATTTTTCTTCTATACTTCATCATTTTTTTCCTTTGCCTCTAGGTTTGTGCTTATTCTTGCATTCCGGCTTTGTTCTCAATCTTGCACATTGTTAAAGTCTAGTTAATGAAATGCCTTTCTCAGTCACTTCTTTCCACTACCTTAGAGGTGGGAAATCCAGGGAAAGGCCATTAGCTGTGAAAAGGGCAAGAGAGCTTTAACTTGCTCCTCTAAAACAGAATGGAGCCAGATGTAAAACAAAACCCAGATAAAATCAAACCGAAGCTGGAATGATTGAGCTGAAAAACAAGATTATGTGGCTGTGCTTTACATTTGCCTAGCAGAACCACAAAAGTGCCTAATTTAGCCCTGAAAACAAAACCTAAAGAAAAGGGGTTGGGTTTTTATTGGCAAGGACTTGAAGAAAGAAAATACTGTTGATAATAATGACTGAACTTGGCACTTCTTTCCTCCAGAAAGTGCTTTACAAACATTAACTGATTAACAAACACACAATGTATTTCACACCGTGTGGATCTCCTCTAGTACAGTTTTTAAGCTTTACTGCTTCTGTGATAGCCAGCAAAAGACTAACCATCCTTAACAGTCTGTATTAGAGGTATAGTAAAGCTTGTTCTGGAGGAGAAGCAGACCTGGTTTAGTCTGGTGACTAGTCTTAGTGTATGCTAATGTGCACTGCTTTATCAAACAGCAGTCAGCACTTCTTAATGGACATGCATTTGTTGTTGTTTAATTGGGCATTAAATAGGGACAACATATTCACTCATAGTCCTGGGGTGGAAGGGTTGGGGAGGAGAAGGTGAGGTGCTGCCAGCCATCTGCTAAGCAAGAGCAACTCACACCTTCCCCGATGGTGAGGCTGCATAGATTGTAGGCTGAAAGTGAAAATACTGTGTACTTTGCTTGGTTTTTTTGGGAGGTGTAATGGTTTGAAACCTGCTGCCCCTGGTGGGTGGAGATCTGAAACCCTAAACCAGGTACAAGCCTGAATGAAAGGGGCGTACACCTGTCCTATTCCCACTCCCCTTTTCCTGTCTTCGGGATTTCCTGCCAAGGTCTATAAAAAGGGGAGAAAGGCACGCCTCCGCTCTTGCTCTTCTTCCTCTTCTCTTCCTCTTGCTCCTTTGACCTTGCACCTGGGCACACGCTGCTCTGCTGCTCCCTGTGCTACACGTGGCCGTGGCCATCTTGGAGACCTGGGCCTGATCTACAGACTCTTCCCTGCCTCCATCCACGTCCAAGGATTGTGCATCCAGCTTCAATCCACCTCAATCCAGCGAGATCCAGCACCGGGGAGCCTCAGCACAACATTTGGGTTTTGCATATTTGGAAGTTTAATC
Organism: Merops nubicus; assembly: GCF_000691845.1. Lineage (NCBI taxonomy): Eukaryota > Metazoa > Chordata > Aves > Coraciiformes > Meropidae > Merops > Merops nubicus. The sequence goes on from NW_008626233.1 coordinate 22,543, forward strand.
TTCCTTACCTTGTTGTTCCTACAACCCCCCTTCCCTGTTAAACCCCTACCCTTCTTCCTTTCTGTACCCTGTTAAACCCCTTCCCTTCTTCCTTTCTGATCCCTGTTAAATAATATATTTCATTTTGTTAATCTTCAGTTTGGTGCAAGGTTTTCATTACCCCTGCCTTCCTTATTTACCTCTCTACCTGGGAAACTGAGGGATAAGGGAGGTGGGACACAATTCTGCCTTCTAACCGGGACAGAACAGGAGGGCTGTCCCTTACTGAATTTACTGAGGTCTGATATCAAAAGTGAATAACTGCAGAAAGACTACAGGGTCTTGGAAAACAAAGAGACTTGATTACCTAAGAGAAGCCTTGACAGAAGATGTATATCCATCTTGTTAAACCAACCATAGAAATTCAGCAGAATAAGAGGTTTCTGTGGTTGTTGTAGACTAATTGAACCAGCTAAACTTTGTATGACTTTGCTCATAACAATCTTGTTAATATCTGATTGACATGCCTCCCTCTGTAGGATACCTGCCTCCCTACCCACTGAGCAAGTGCTTTATGTGTTTTATTGTAGAACTGTCCCTTAAATCAAAGGTGAGGAATGTTCTAACCAATAGCAAGATAGGATGACAATGAATATGTATCAGATAGATGTAATATATTAATTTGATGTGTATAAAAAGCCTTGAATCTGTGTGTCTTGGTGCATGTCTGGGTGGATTATTACCTTGCATGCCTATATTTGCAGTATATATGCAATAAAGTGAAAATACCTCTGCTCTACGTGTTTATTGGCATCTCGCACATTGGGCAAAGGACCTCACTTTGGGATAATACTGGGATAACATCACTGTTGTGACAACAGGACTGCCCAACAATGTGGCTGCAACTGCCCTTCCAAGAAAAAAGCTGAATTCACAGCCCACTCGTTGACCAGAAGGAAGCTCCTCTGCAACCCAAGTCTCATCATTATGAATGTTACTTTGGACTTAATGACTCAATCCCATTATATTATAGCCCCTTTGAAGATAAACTTTCCACCTGAATTTACAGACCAGAACAAGAAATAGCTTTCTGTTCCTAGCTTCACAAATGTTCCCCACAGTCTGAAACTCTGTGGAGCATCCCTGCCCTGCCCAGCATTAGCTGCCATGCAAACCACAACATGAGGACTAGGAGAGTTGCTGTCTGTGCTGTCTACACTCATTTGTTAAGTGAGTGGTGACCATGCGATTGGCCTACGGGAGAGTTATTTACATTTCCAGTTACTAATAGTTAATACCAATAATTAAATAGCCATTACCTTTGCGCAGAGTGGAACCTGGCATTCATAACTAAAAGCAGAGGATGTCTCCGTTATAGTTTCTGTCTCCATCTTTCATACCCACTGTGCAGCAGAGTAGCTGTTTAACATGAAAAACAGTGGCCAGTCCTTCTTCATGATGGATGAACCGCGAAGCCTCATAGGATTCAAAATACTTGGTGGCACACAGACTGCTCTCATCATGCTCTCATGCACCAGGAACAACTATATTTTTCCACTTTGATCACCAGGGTCTATCTTGCATCTCCAGCTTTTTTCTCTCTGCCATTCCCAGAGATTGGAAATGAAAAGAGGCATTTAATTCTAAGTGACAACATCAATTTTCTTTGCAATGATAAGTAAAATTGACCCTTTTTAGCAAGAAGAAAATTGCTCAGCTATTTGTATGTTACTGGCCTATCTTTTATAAAATGTTATGCCATTCAAAGCTCCGGCAATCTGTTACAAATACAGTTGTAGCACAGTATATTTTACAAACAGCATGTCTTGACAGAAATAAACCCAGCACCAGCATTACAGAGAAAAATAATTTGGTGCTGATTAGCCATTTACATCTGTGCAAGCTGACTATGCAACATGATGGGAGAGAGTCATCTCTCTTCATCCTGCAGGCTTCATATCAGTGTCTTGATAGAGCTCAGTGCTGCAAGATATGAGCCATGTCTCTCAAAGAGCTGAGAGAAGGAGGGTCTCCAAAACCTGAGTGGGGCCTTGGCAGCTGCTGCTGCCACCTTTCTGGTGACTCTGCAGTGGGGTGTTCTGGCAATCCCCCCACAGAATGGTTTTGCAATGTTGTCATGGCAGGAGCAGCCTCAAGAGGTGGTATTGCCCTAGTGGCATGGCAAGAACCACAGCCTCTTTGTTCTTCATGCACTGAATGCCTTGAAAGCCTCAAAGTCCTGTGTTTTTAATGAAATCGATGAGGAGAGAGAAAGCAAGAGTTTTATCTGGTGCTATTTGTCTCCATGTCTATGGCCACTAATTCCTGTTTACTGCATCTTCAGGGAGCTCAGACAAGAAACATATTTTGGCATCTGCAGCTGAGCCTGGTTTGACAGCCTCACATCATCACTGCAAAGCAAAGAAAGCAGTAGCGAGGTGTGAAACCTCCAGGAATTTGTGTGACCAGGCTGGGTGGACCAGTGCCACTGAGGGAAGGGGAAGCAAGAAGAAACCAATCTCTTTAGGTAGAAGTCTGCCCAACTGCTAGTTGCAGTCTTGGTTAGTGCATTTGTTTTCCAGACCCTAATAAACCTCGTCTGTATGCAGAGAGACACTGTGGTGACTGCTGGACTCCAAACTGCCCTGCCACTAAACTGAGAGTGGTTTGGTGAACCACATACCTACCAATGAATTTTGAGCAGAGAGGGAGCCGGCAGGAATTGTAGTGAAGGTTTGGTGGGAATCCAAGCACAAAACATCAGGTGCAGCTGAGACTGTGTCTAGGTTGTCACAACCCCTTCGTTTTCAAGCCTTTTTTTCTTCAGCATAATTTATTAGTAGCAGAAGGTGAGATGGTGTTACTCAGTTTGAAACACCCTTTCAAAGGGAAGGGCTGTTTCCCAATGCAGAGTTTTCCAGATTCCACTACAGCTCTAAATATTGTCAGTATCACAATAATAAAGCTTGAAAAGGTTCAGAGAAGGGCCACTGAATTGTGGAGGATGTGTAAAGTCATCCCAGCCAGGAGGGGTTAAAAAGACTATAGCTCCTCAGCATCAGTAAGGTCAGTAAGACCAGGAAACTTTACTTGCTAATCCTCATAGAGCAATGTTATGAGGCACCTCACGAAACTGCTGGGTTGCAGGTTTAAAATGAAAATAATGAAGTATTACTTCATATGGTTCGTAATTCAGGTGCAAAACTCATTGCAGTGGGCCGCCAGAGACCCATCATTCAAATGGCTTGAAGAGGAGATTAGCTCATTCAGGGAAAAGAGGTCTGCCAGGGGCTGTTAACGCACAGAGGTGTTCACACGCAGACATGTTCAGGAGCCACAGAGATGGTGCTTTGGTGGAGGTATTGCTGTACGTGCTCCTGGTTCTTACTCCATCCCCTAAAGTACCTGCCAGCAATTGCTACCAGAAGGAACTTTGGTCTGATCCAGCGCAGCTATTACTATGTAAGAAGTCTGCAGCTGAAGTAAAGAAGGTGACATTAAGCACTACATGTCCCTGTACAAATAATCAGGCTACATTATACATGCAGAATGGGGTTGGGTGTTACAAGAATGTAGAAACCGAGATAAAGCACTTAATGAATCTGTGCAAAACTACATATCAGCAGAAAAGGAGACTAAGAGCTTCCCTGGCCTCAGTCTTGTGATTGGTTTAGAGATGAAATGGTTCCCATTGGTTTAGAGATGAAATGGGGCACTGTTATTTGCAATGGATGACAGTTTTTTATCATCCATCACAACCACAGCTGCTGAAAGTAAATGCAGAAGAACAAAGTTGCTAGAAGGTTTCCAGAACCTTAGTAACTCCCTTGCATTTTGCAATCTAACATCCTCATTTCAGAAAGCCTTGATGGGATTTCCTAAGTAAAGTCTTTAACACTTTTCCACCCTGCAAGAGACTTTTGCATCATTATCACACAAATAATATTATTGTGGTTCTTCTGAGCACCATAGTAAGAACATGGGCAAAGCTTCTCTGTATAAAACAAAGGAGTGTGAATTTTCTTGTGAGTAGATGTGTGGGCTGTAAGGTAGTAGATTAGGATCCTGTTTTTTTCTAGTCTTACACATTGAAGGTGTTGTTACTCAGAGTTGTTTCAAAGCACCTAAATGATGCTAGAACAGGAAACTCTATTTTATAATGATTATGAATCACAAAAAAAAAAAAAAGAGAAGTGCCTTTTCATGCAGAATACTAGCAATATATTCAGTATTTCTAATGATCCCTCTAGTCTGAACAGGACCTGAGTTTTATATTTTGGAAGAGAGAGAGTGATCAGACAAGCTTCCAGTGCAGCTGCAGACAATGCTATTTTGTGGCAGATTATCCATCCATAATTCAAGACAGTGAATTCTGCCTTCTGTTTCAGTTTCACACAGTCCATTTGATTCTGAATTACTTAGGTTTTCAACAATATTTTAAGCGGTAGAAATCATGCCAGAAGGCAACATCTCTGCAGTCGTACCCAGGTGTGCCTTAGCTTCAGTGCCTGCCCCAGGGCACCAAGGTAGTAATATGAGCTCAAGTTCTAGGGGCTGGGAGAATAAGGTTTTAGCTGGCTCCTCAGCTTGCTGCTGAGATACAGTTAATTTCTGTTGTTGAAGCCTCTCTTGCGTGCAGGAAAAGCAATCCCCATTTATTATGCTGTAGGGAAGCTGGAGAGTGTGTGGAGTCCTGTGATTTTGAGGTTTGTGTTTGGGTTGCCCTGAGAGTACCAGAGTCTTTGGGTTTAAAAAGATCCTAGTGGCCCCACTGCATTATTTGAGGTGGCAGACCCCTGGACTGTGTGATTTACATACAATTTGCCAATCACAACGATACTCATAGACTGAGCTACTGCAGTTCTTCTCCATGTCCTGGTTGTAGCTGGTAACTAGACCAGCAGCAGACATAGTCAGGACGACCTGCAGCTGCTTTTCACCTCTGCAGAAAAGGTTTTCTAATGATGCCCAAGTCCTGCTGAGTCAGCATCTGACTTTTACACATTTTTTCAGCATAAATTACAGCATTTTCCCAAGTAGTTGGCCTCATCCTCCCTGATGGCCTTGAATATCTATGAATCTGAAACGCAGGAGCTGAAGAAAGATTTCTGCTTGTGTCAGGAAAACCCTTGTGTTTTTCAATATTAATATTCCTAATTTAGGTTTACTGCTTTCCAGGCTCAGGAGTTTAAAAATCATGTGCAGCTGCAACTATGAACTTCTACATATTTGTGGACAGTTGAAATTCAGGATTAACAAGCAGCTATTTATAGGTTTTGGTTTGCATTTAGAGGTAGAACCAGAAATATTCCTCACTTCAGCAGGAAAAATTCCAGCAATACAAAAATAGAGCCTCAGTTCATGGGAATAGCATAGGGTTTGCACACCTTTAATGATGCCCTTTCAGCTAAGATTGATTCAAGTTTTTGAAACTGGTACAGTCTTATCTTGATTTAAAGATAGCACAGCCCCACAGAGTTAGTAGTTAAGCTTTACATCGTTAACAGAACGGCAATAAATGCTCTGTGAAAACAACTTAATTTCTTGGCTTTGTGCTCCTGCATATTCTAGAAAGAGATCAGCACCTAAAAATCACTGATGTGAAAATTTGCAATGTATTAGTAGCTTTCTGGAGGACAAGATAATCACCTGTGTTAATACACCTTTTAACAAGTCATCTGAGATGAGGAGAAAGGGACAAGGGCTATAATTGTTCTGTGTGTTTGCTTAAGGATTCTTTCAATAAGAAATTTATAAAATAAAATACCCTATGATCATTATTATGTAATTTTACGGTGTTAAAAAATTATTATCATAGTACAATTTTCATTAGCTTTTTACAGGTTTTTAGTTTAACATACTTGGGTAGATGCTTATTGTGATGGCTCCGAGGGGGATGTGAAAGCACTCATCCCTGGTCAAAATTTCTAAATCTATTTATTTGTATAGTACACCTATTCTGGGTATTTCTATTGCGTGCATTTCAGTGGAAATATTCTTCATTCCAGCCAACTGAAGTCCAAATAGTATTTTAAATGAGATATAGTTACTCATTCTAAAGTGTTTACTCTTGTCCTTTTTTTAGCACTGCTAATTTCCTTAAACATCTTTCATGTTAACATGAGGTCACTAAAATAAAGAGTGGTATGACTCAAACAGCCAGAGCTGGGGCTATCAGTGGAAGGGAGAAGTTTGCCAGATGTGACTCCTGAATCCTAAGCATTGCCACTTACCCCCTGCGAGCCCCTTTCTCTGTGCCTAACCCCTGACCAACGAGGTACCCAGTCCTGCAGCTCGGTACCTGCTGCTGCAGAGGCATACCCAGCCCTCTGTGGATCTTTTCACCATCTCCAAATATTTGTTTCTGCACTACTTGTTTTCTGCATTGATGTACATCGGCTCTATTGCTTTTTATGGATTTTCACCCTGAGCTGCATTGACTGCAAAGGGCTCTGAGATTGAAACCAAATTCTGGTTCTCCAGAGAACTGTACCCACCAGCTGGCTCCTCATAAATGCTAAGCAGCAGCAAGTGAGGATGGAAAGCCTTTGCAGGTTTAAATAACACCCAAGGCAGTGGAAAGAAACTTTTTTTTTTTTTTTATTGGAAATAGTCATAGCTATTATCATATTAAAATCAGTCATGAACTGTCAATTGTGGACTACATGCATTAGCTCTGCTCTGCCACGAACTTGCTCCTCTTCACCACACAACTCTCCCAGAACTGCAAGGAAACAAACATTTCCCACCAAGCCTCAGAGCCACCGGCTGTTAATCTGAATATATTTGGTTTTTTCACTGAATCTGCCAACACCCATTAGAGTCACCATTAACAAGCCAAGTTTGAACTTATCGTTACTATTTTAAAAAATTATTCTGAGCACAAAAACTTTTAGGAGCAGCTCTGTGGTGAATGCATACTTGGGGTACAACAGGAGTTTTTCTAGCAAACTTGCTGGTGGTGATGGGGGAAGCCAGTTTGAAAGAGAAGCAATCAAACTCATGCCCTGATTAGTCAGAAAAGAGCATTTTAGTTCCTCAGGAGCAGCCTGAGGTGTTTTGTACCTTCTCAAGGAGCAGAGAAGTAGAACAAAGCACAAGGGAGGACAGGCAGCCAGGCATCAGCCCAGCACCCAGAATTGTTTTAATTACAAGGGAACGGAAGAATGGGGAAGGCAGTTCCTTGGTGCAAAGTCAAGACAAGATCTTGCAAGCTTTCATGACCCTTCTCCTATAGACACTTTGAAATGTATGGCTGTGCATGGAATGCAGAAACACACAGAAGAGAGGATATCTTAGACGCCTTTTGGAAAGCATTACTCCTTCTATACAGGTCAGTCATAGAAGTGATAGTAAATGCATGTCATGCAAGTCCCACACTAAGCTGGGACAAAACCCTACAGGTCTGTGACGGATCTGCATTACACATGCAGGTTCCAGTCCATAAACGGTGCTGTAAATGCCAAGAGGATAGGAGAAGGACAGACTTATAACCTCACCCCATACTTCTACTGACAAGGGATGACTTTGAGGGGACCTCTGGCCTTTGTATGCTGCAAACATCTTGTCCTGCCCGTGTCTGCTAGAGTCTCCATCTGTCTGGAGACCATCTGTGCCTCGTTGCTTCCTAGCTTCAATGTCACAGTGTCCCAGCAGGGATGGTTTGCCTTGGAGGGACCCACCTGCTTCTTGCCACTTTGGCACCACATCTGCTGAATGCTGTTCTGAGTCCTGGGGTGTAGCTGGGGCAATTGTCCCATGGGTTGGGAATGGCTGGCATGGGGGAAAGGCAGCTTTCATGAACTAGGAAAAATGAATGTCAAGCTCAAATTCCACTTTGGGTGATGTTTCATACCAAAGCACAAGGAAGCAATGTCCTGGGACCTGTCTCCGGAGGGAGGAGCAGACAGCCTTGAGCTAACAGCAGAGCATCAATAAACAAGCAAGGACACTGACAAAGGTTGCCTTCTAACAAAGGCAGGGAGAATTTTTATCTCTGCTGCTTAGGAAGGAGAGAAAGAGAGAGATTATGTGAAATTTCTCCTAATTTTAAGATAATGCATTGGTGTCACTGGGAGTAGGCTTTCCTGGGAGCAGGGTTGGGCTGTGTGCTTGCATGTCACTCTGACTGTTGGAGCAGAAGGAGAAAATTAGTAATCCAAGTTTCATTCAGCTGAAGCAGTTCCTTATTTGAAGTTGTCCAGCCATGATATTAACTCAGAAATCATGTCTGCCTGAAATGGAGGAACCACAAAGGGAATGTGAAAAAGCGAATGAGGGGAGAAGGTAACAAGGCAGAAGGTCGTGGGTTTCACACCCAGTTTAAAAAGAGAGCTAGAGCAGGGGGCTGTGTCAGCACTGGGACTAGCTCATGCAGAGAGCAAACAAAGTCAGCAAGAGCTGCTGAAGCAACTTGCTCCTGAAGTCAGGTTGTGCAGCTTGCTGAGATCAGCAGCAGTGGAAAGCTCCTGCCTGTCAGAGGGCTCAGCCGGGCAGTGGCACGGCACCGACCTGCTTGCCAGTGACAGGGGGCTATGCAGAAAGAAGCCCTGTGCTTGTAGTGCATGGTGAATTCACTGCCCCTGTGATGCTGCAGTGGGATCCCAAGCCAGGCAGGAGAAAATACCTGGCAGGGTGACAAACATTTTATGCTCATTACTGTGACAACACCCTTCAGCAGACTGTTCTTCAAATGAATTACCAATCATCCGCATTACTGTGGTGCAGGAGACCCAGTCCTGTGGTCTCTATCTGCATTAACAGTCCTTACTCATGAGAAGCCAGGCTCAGAGGATGGCCCTGGCTGGACCCAGAGCCTCTTAGGGCTGTGGTGCTCCTTGAGCAAGGGTGGAAAGCCAAGGAGTCAGGTTTTGAAGAAACAGTCCTACCAAGGATTCCCTTCACTTCTCAGCTTCAAATCATATGAAGACTAAAACATTGTTTTCCCTGTAAAAGCCTGAGTTAATTCGGCATGATTCTATGTTAAAAAAGGGTGGAAGGCAGCTCTTTTCTAACATAATTTGAGACCGTTTCTTTGAGATGCCAGAAAGAAAGAGAAATGATCAGAGAATGGTAAGTAAGAGATAGTAATTTTTCTTTAGAAAGTGGTTAAATGTGAGGCACAGAAGTATTCTTTATTAAAAAAAGGAAATTAATTCCTTGATCACCTAATTATAATATGAACCTGTCTACAAGCTCTGAACACACTGAACAGTGTGTGTTTTAAGATGTGAAAAGTTCTATTTTTGATAATCTTTGTTTGCCAAGACTTAGAGCTTCAGAGAAAAATCCATTTCTCTTCACCTCACCAGGATTTACAGCTGCAGCAGTCTTTCAGGGGAACAGACATCAAAGCCTTCAGTGGGTGTGCAGTGACCAGGAATTGATACTGCATCAAATCCACAGAGAAGAGGTGACATGGCGTTTCCTCTGGGATCCTTCTAAAAATGACATGGAAAAGACAGACTTGTTTGCAGATTGCATTGTGGATGCTGCAGGAAATGTAGCAGCCAAAACACAAAATAACCCTAAAAAATTAGAAACCCTTATTGAAGACTAATGCGTAAAGAGGTGTGGGAACTGGAATGTGTAATGGTTTGAAAACAAACCAGTGAGAGACTCCAAGTCAGAAAGACAATTTAATAGCAAAAAATAAAATAAATGCAATAATACAAAAAGCTACAGACAGAGTCAGAATACAACCTGATACTCTGTAGTTAGGGTGGTGGTAGCAGTCCAGATGAAGCAGTGGTCTCGTAGAAAAGATCTGGTTGCTCTTGTCCTCTGGAAATCCAGTGCATAAGTCCTCCTGTGCTGTCCTGAACCCCAGTTTATATCCAGGTGGGAGCACTTGGCTCCTCCCCCTGGGAGGAGCATCTCACAATGGGTTGATATCAGTCTATGAGTCATGCAGTGGGTCCTTGATGGTCCATTAAACAGAAATAGCTCCTGGGGGGAGCTCTGTATGAGTCATGGGGCGAGGCATGGATGGGCCCATTAACAGGGAGGAGGACTCCTGCTGGGTGGGAAAGGTGTTAACATCTCCCCTGACCTTGAACTTCTTTCCTTATCTGTTATAGCCTGGGGTGTGAGGTCTGTCCTGGGCAGCTGCTACCCATGATTTTCTTAACAGCCCATGAGCACTGACATAGAGAGTATAGAATACACAGTTTTTGGTTCTACCCACATAAGGATAAAATGGTCCCAGCCCCTGTAACCATGACAGAATGTTATTAGCCAGTCTGTAATAAATGTGTTTTAGGCACCAAAGGCTAGACCAGCAGTGTGGCATTTCTGATTTGTAGGTATATGGTGTCCTGAGCTGTGCCAAAGCTGAAGTAGCCAACAGCTGTAGGTAGCTGATGGAGCAGCTGGTCCATGGCTGCTAGCTAATGATCTTATCTCCCAGCCAGCTCAGCCCTTCCCCTCCACTGCTCCACCTGAAGCACAGGATTAGGTCAAGAAACAGGAGGTGACTCCAGCTCTCAAAGTTCTCCAAAAAAAAATAGATTTAACAAATAAAGCCTATTCATCTGTCAGGAATGAGTGTACGTGTTGTCTGATATCCCAATGTGCCATTGGGGATTGCCAGAAGCATCTCTTTTCTGAGCTGCATGCATAAATTGCATGTTCCAAATAGATAGTTTAGTCCTTGTGTTGCACAAAACCATATTTTCTTTATTAAAATGTCTTGTGGACTGGTTGGACACTAATAAAAGTGGTCTAGAAATGTATGTTCACCTGAGCCAGCTGCTAGTTGGGTGGTTTCTCTGAACTGGATGCTGTAGGTGGCACTAGTGATATAGCTGATGTTGAATTCAAGCTGTGTTTATTCCCTCTTGGCTGAAGGTATAGCTTTTTGATTGAGGTAGAGGAGTCTGCAGTTATCTGTAGGGCTGTCAAACATTGTTCTAGTTTTATTTGTTTTAACTTCATGAAAACCCTACTGCTATCCAACTGCCCTCAAAAAGCTCTTCCCTAAGATATCAGGAAACTGTGATTGCCACCTCTTGCATCCTTGTAAAATGCAAAGGTTTATTTGATGGATGGAAGCTGTCATCTGCACATTCTGTGTCAGGTAAATAGAGCCAAACTATTTGCTTGAGCCACGCAAACATCTCACTAAAAGAATGAGTTTCAATGTGAACAAAAGTTGAAGATTATTTTGTAGTCTACTGTGAGGAGTCAGTGGTATTGCAATTACAAAGGTTTGCTGCGATGAATAACATTTTGAACTTAATGTTGGGATATTACCTGCATGACTTCTTGGCTGCTAAATCAACACAGCACCAGTGATGCTACTGGAAGTACATGAATTATTGCCAGCTGGAGAGCTGGGCCATTGCCAGACTATAAAATTCTGTTTCTGAAAGTATTTTACTGAGCAAGGTGGCCAAATCTATATGAGTTTTTTTTAAATAAAACAGATGGCAAGAGGCCATAAATTTTAAGGAGGTATCATGTATACGGGTAACAAGGACACATTTATCAACATTGTTTGTGTGAATCGTGGGAGCTTAAAAGGAAGCTCAGAGAAATGTGCTACCCTAAAAAACTAACAGGATGGTTTCACAGCTTCATGTCTTCAATATTCAGTATGTGATATTCTATTCGCCTATCTAAATCCCTGTGTTTGCAGCTCCAGCATCAGGTTCAGTGTAGTGGCAGTGTGATAGAGCAGGCAAGAGTGTGTACAGCATACCTTAAATGAGTGAGTTTGTTAAAGTATGTCTGCTACATAGCAAAAGAGAGGAAGTCTGCTGTGAAATCCAGAAGAACTGAGCTTTAGTTGCTATAAGCAGATTGAGTGTGTCTCAGCTCCCTTTATTTCCTAGTTCCTCGGCTGACTGAAGATTGCTGAAGTTGGTAAATGTTTAATCTGACTCGGCGTGTTCGCTGTATTCCCAGCGCCGCAGGCACAAGCAATCAATTTGCACAAGCGCTCGCTTTGCATATTGTAATTAGTTTCCTAGATAAAATATTAATAATCCCAAATAAACCCAAGGCACACATGTAGGATTCCTTTTAATTTCTGAATTTTAATACATTTAATTTTCAGTACTCAAGTGCCACAACAGACTAGTGGGCTGGGAAGGGTTGATCTTCTGCAGACGCATGGAGCAGGCAGAGCACAGGGAGTAACAGCCTGAGCTTGGCCACGCTGCCACCATAGCACAGCTCTTCCCTGGCACATGGGCAAATGTGGTGGCAGAAGACTCATTCCTCTCAGCTATGCTGTTCCTCATGCTCTGCTGCACGGGTCAGTGTCAGATATGCAAGGGTTTTAGCAGCAGGAACACATCGTTCCATTAATTTCATAAGGGCTAAGTGTAAGTTGGTAGCACCATTCTGGCACCAGGCAACATCCCCTGAGAAATTACACCTTCATCTTCTGTCCCATCAGCCAATCTGCCACGGATCAACACCGTTTCATAAAAGACCATGTGATATATGTCTTTATTTTATCCCTTTAAAGGCATAAGTTCAATGAGTGGTTGTGTGAACTGCTGAGTTCCGAATGGTGAGACAAGCAGCAGTAAGGAAGTGATTGACACTGGATATAGAGATATTTTTGTGTGTGTTTATTTTTTTTTGTTACTGTGTATTCATCTTCTGCTGAAAAGTCCTCTTTCTCTTTCCCCCTTCCCCCCCATTTTATTTTTGTGTGTGTGTTAGTCTGCTCTTCTTAATAACACTACATACAGATTTTCTTATGCATCCCTTGATAGACGGGAGGTAGAGCTCTGAAACGCTGAACATGATCTTGAGTTGTTCTCTAGGATCATGTAGTGTCACATTGTGATGCAAAACCATGACTATTTTTTTTTTTTTTCATTCCTTCCAATTGCAGCAGGCATGGATTGGGGTGCCAGTTTCTGTACCTAACAGAAATTAGATCAGGTGTAGCTGCTCTCCAGCAGACCTTGTTCAGACCTCATACTGAGAGCAGTTCAAATGACTCCAGTTTGACTGGAGCCAGCAGCAAAGAAAAGATAGAATTTTTATTTCCTGTCTTAATATGGGATCAATCAAACAACTGATACTTAACTTAATCAATTCAGTGAATTCCTTATCATAGCACAGTTTTCCATAGTGCCTGATAGCTCATGAGGAAATTGTATGTATTTTTAATGAAGCCTAATTACTGTAATTTCTCAGAAGTCGGACTTCATGTCAGGACTGCCTTCTTCCCCTTCTCTGCTTCTGTTGATGGTTTGCCCACTAGTCAGTGTACTTCTTAGCAGCTAGCTTTGAAAAATCTGGTTTAAATTGGTGCTTAATTGCCCTCTCCTCTGCTTGTGTCAGAGGTGAAAACAGGAGATTCAAACCTCTCCCCTTGGGAAGCTGCTGGGAAAAAAGCAAATATTGCTGCTGTGAAAAAATTGTGTTTACCTGCTTTTGAAATGGCTGTAAATCCATTCCAGTATCCGTGCAAAGTGCAGCCATTAATGGGATTATCCCAGAGGAAGGTATTTGTTCTCATTGGCAGCTTGTTTGTGGTGTGTGTGTTTCCTTGAGCAACTTCTGCTGCCCCAGTCCTTTGCCTGTAGCCTTATTCTGAGGTTTGAAACTCTGCTGGGTGGCAGTCACGTTGTTGTCACCTGCACCCATGAGGCTTCAGGAGACAATGCACTGAAGGAGCCATGGCAGTGCTGAACTAGAAGCAACACTGGGTATTAGTGAGCCACTTTACCCAGCTCTTGGGAGTAATTGCAACTGTAGCTTGCTGGATTAAATTCTGGTTTCAGTTAAACCAGTGATACATGTTTAAAGAAAACAGCCCACAGGGTTTTTATAGAGGGGAGAGAGATCCCTGGTTGGAATCCTGCAGCCGCAGGAGACAAGGATGTTCTGGATGTTTTCTTAATGAAAAGATCTTTCATGTGTATAAATAAACATAATATATGCTTTTATAGCTACATAGCTTATGTAAGGAGAGAAGAACATTTTGTATGTTATTTACAAATGTGTCATGGGTGCAAAAATGCTGACAAGAACCTCAGCAGCAAGTCAAAGAAGCGCAATGCATTTGTCCTAGCAAAACCAGCAGTGAGGCAGCGTGGGTGGTGGGGAGGGAAACTTAGCTCCTATTTTCAGTTCCGAGGCCACCGTAACATTTAGTGACACCAGATTTTATCATCCCTCTGTCTGTCTTTAACTACGGCTGCAGTGCACAGCTGCTCTGCTGGGTGTAGAGCACTGTTCAGCTCAGATGCTGCCTGTGGGGCAGGGTCTCATGCTGGGTCACTTCTTCTTGTGGCCAGGACAGCTCCCTGTACACCTACAGCTCCACAGGCACACACGAGGGTATTGTGGCCATAAGGTAAGAGAAAATCAGTCTTCACTCAGGCAATAAATTGTAACTCAGTCTTTCAATCAGGTGTTGCAAGAAGTACCAAAAGCCAAATTTGGGATGGCTCAGGATTCCTTCAGAAGTAAAATTTGGCTCAAGTTTTATCGTCTTGCTGCCTTGACAAAATTCAGCATTTAATAGTGTTTCTCTTGTACATACAAGCAGGTGTCTGCTGGTGTCTCTCCTTATCAACTGGAAAAAAAAAAAAAGAGATAAGCGAGTAGTTTCTGATACAATATGACTTGATGCTGAAGCCCTGTCACACGTCTGGTCCAGCCTCTCATGTTTCAGGAGGAAAACGGGTCAAATGCAACCTGGAGGTGGATGCTAATAGAGCTGCAGGCAGGAGCATACACTGTCACTCTCCTGTTCCCTCCTAGGGAGAGCCCGGGAGCTTTTTCTCTTGCAGGTCTGCTGTCTGTGTGTTTGATGTTGTAACAGGCTTCCCATGTAGTGTGTAAAATTGGGGGTCCAAAAGGAATGGGGTCACACTAGTAAAACCATTTTCATAGCTTTGTTGTTTTTTTGTTCTTTTTTTTCTTTAGTATATCCATTGTTGAGAATTTCTAACAGCTCATATATAGTTCATGTCCTTTATTTGTGAAGATTACACTCATCTGAAAAAATACTGCATGATTGTTGTGATCAAGCCAAATGAAGCAACAGAGCTCAAATTTTGAACACTGAATATTAAGTTTGCAGAGTCACTCTCTCACCAACAGCAAAGACACACAAACCAATGTATCCAACAGAGCTGTTCAGGAAGGCTGGCATCTGCATGATGCTAACAAAAATAGGGAGAAAATATCCCAACAAATTCTGTTCTAGTCTGTGATTTATTTGCTTGCCTCTAATAATCTTAAAAGTTATTCTGGTGTGAAAAAAAAATCATGTCCTACAGCTTAGGGGTGTGATTCAGTTACATTGCTTCTGGACACTACATATGGAAGAACAGGGAACTAAAAAAGGGGCTTAACTGTAGCAGATGCTTTCATTGCTTGAGTAAAGAGTATAGCAGCACTGTCAGGAAGCAGGTCCAACTTCCATCGAGCTTCTCTGTGCTAAGAACACCCAGCTAAAGTCTGAGTGTGTGATGGACAAATGTTTTTAAAAACTAGTGAGTGCAGTTTATTCTTCTGTTCCAGTGCAGCTTTAATGGATAATGGCAATCAAAGAAGGTTTAGTTGTATATTTTCTCAGTGGGCTAGCTACTGCTGATGGATTAGACCAGACCTGTTTGCAACAGTGATACTTATATGATGTTCAAGTCTGTCTTGTGATATTTATATACCAAAGAACTAGAGCTTTAGTGAAGCACTAACATGCTTCCATATTTCTGGAGGGTTTCTCCACTGAGAAAGTGAAATGACATAGTCTTCCACAGGTGGACAGAAATGCCCTGCACCCATGGGAGTTTCAGCTAAAATTCAGTGCCTTCCCAGAACCAGTGCTGAGAGATAGGGCTTGAGGCTGCACTAATATGACTGCATGGTTTCCGATCCATTCAGAGTGCAGGAAAAATGCATTCACCCTTGGGTGCACACAGCTGGGCAGGTCAACCCTCTCTGGATTCCTCTGTGTAATGGGATGGATAGTACCACCCCTGTTTTAGCACTTTTGCAAACCTACTTGGAAAGTCCTCCCTTGGACTACTTTGGGCATCCCCTTCATCTGCTTGCAAGCAGATGCACCAGAGCAGGTTCAGAGAAGATCTGCTAGCTAGATGATGAAGGGAAGTGAAAACACACCACACAAGAAAAGATTAAAAGTGTGGTTTGCTTTGTCTAGCAGCATAGGGTTGAGAGGAGATGTGATTGCTGTCTGCAAACCAACCAGGTAAAGAGAAAAAGCATAGTTCTTCAGTTCAAAGCAAGTCCAGGCAGAGTTGAGAGCAGAACTTGTGTCTTCTTTTGTGTTTCCACCCTTATGCGTCACACAACCTACCCTTCCCTGCCACATGATCTCCAGTCACAGGTTTTCCTGCCAAGAAATGGCAATAACAGGTTGGTGTCAGAAAACATGAAGTACAAGTTTAATGCAGAATTCAAACAAAGCTCTGCAATTTTTTTTCTAGACATTTATATTACTTACAGTCATTCTGCACCTCAAACGTATCTGCAGCTCTGTGAAATGAAAGGGTAGTGGTTTACAATTGCATTGTCATTCAGAAGAAAGTAATTCCAAGAGTGTGTTGCAGAGACATCAGCCAGTAGAAATGGAGAAAGTTGAGAGGGCACAATCCGTTTCCAGTAAGTGTATTTCTTTTTTTCCACTCCCTGAAGAGCAGATGGGGGAAAAAAGGTTTGCCAATCAGTTGGACAAGCACCAGAACTCTTGGCTGCAGATTTTATCTCTTGGTGCATTTCATCACTAGAGGTTTGATGTCACTAAGATGAGTGGAACTTTAAATGCAGGAGCTACCTCAACACACACCATTCCCTTTTACAGGGACAAGTCCTGGAGCTCTTTCAGTCCTCAGGACGGCAACAGGTTTTTCTGCATTCCAAAGCATCTGTCATGTGGAGTCCCATCACTTCTGCTGCAAAGCCAAGTCCCAGACCCTTCTGGGAGTGCAGTCTGACTGGCAGGCACCATGCTGCTCTACATCTTTCTGAAGCAAACAGTAGCTTCTAGATGCCCATGGGAGGGACTAGGAACTTCTTGATCCTTGTGTGCTTGTCCTAAATATGTGCAATTAGGTATGTGTGAGAAGGGTTATCACCAGGAAAGCTGCTGTGTGGGTGGAATAGGGAATGGACCATGAGCTGGCACTGCTGAAATGTCTCAGCTGAAACTGCAACCAGAGATTTACTGTGTTGCTTATCTTGATATGCTTGTGTGAATGGAAAATAACATTCCCCGATAAAACTCCTGGGGACTCCTGCAGCCTGACAGGGTGCAGCACCCTACACTGACAGATGTATCCACGGGCTGCTTCAGCTCAGGATGAACTCTGCAATGCTGTGTGCTACATGTGGACAACTGAATAAATTCCTACTGCAGGAACACGAGGCTATTTCTAGGTGCCAATAAGTGTGACTTATGAGAGAAGAAGAAAGAAATACTTTTATCTTTTACTACCATTCAAAAACTCAAAATATTGACTGAAACCAAGCCTTTTCATGTGAATTCTGTAGCTAAGCCTTGCTCAGAAGGCTTTTAAGGGCTATGTTTCTGTGTTTTAAAATTACTGCTATGGTAGTAAAGGTGCCCATGAAAGACGTCTGAAGAGATTCCTTGAGAAACGTTAAAACTACAACAGGAGGAAAGCTCAGGGTTCGTCAGAAAAGTTGTAGGATCTTGCAACATTAAGCAAAAATATTCTGCTTTCAGGCTCTGCCTCCATCTCCCTTGGACAAAATAAAATTAATCTAAGACTGTGGTCTTTGTTCATGCCATATAACCAGGAAATAAAGGGTAAATGTATGAACTGAAGCAGATCTATTGAATAAGATAGTGCTAGCTAGCACATTCAAAGTACCTGGGATATTCTTGAATTAAGTACAGTAGCACTGTGACCATATTCTAGCTGCTTCAATGTAGGAATCTTCAAAATCACCTCCCCTTCCCTTCCAAAGCCACCTCCCAGTGCCTCCCAAAGCAGCTGAGGGCGTAAAGTAAATGTGAAATGACCTCTGACAGAATTGCAATAACAGCTATCCACAGAGATTCTTCTGTGCTAGTTTGATAGGGATGCTTTGCTTAACTGCAAATCAGCTAAGGATGACTGACAAAGACTTATGACTCAAAAGAAATTAACCTAATGACGGAGGAGAAATTAATGTCTGATTCCTAGTCCTGATAGGAATGAAATGATCTGGCAGTGATGCTGTTTGGCTGTAAGTTTTGAAGTTCTGTTTGCTTTGGTATTTCTGTTGTTTGCCAGGAAGTTGATAAAGCATTTTGGACACATGCTTAGTTTTCTGAAGCCACTAAGGTGAGTGGCGCTGCTGCCCTGCCATTCAGCAGCTAATCTACTAGAAAGTTATAGTGCTACATCTAAGAGGAAGTGGTGCTTGGAGTGAATCTGTAGTTGTATGATGCTGGACCTTCTAGGTCACATGGCATGGAGGAAACCTTACACGTAGCTGGGAGTATAGGGAGAATACTGACCTCATGTTAAGAAGGTTCATGCTGATTTTGAACTAAATTGCTGTAATATCAAGTTCAGCAACTTTTTAGGGCGTCATTCTTCTCAGGCTGTCTAAGGGATGAATTATGTAAGGGTAAACTACGGAAAGTTAAAACACAACTTGATAAGAAACAGGAAGGTTGTTGGGGTGCTGGAGCTGTGTTTCAAACAAGAGTCAAGTCTAGAAGGTGGACACTTCCTAGCTTAGCTCCTGGGCAGACTTAGTCCACTACCCTTTCAATATCCACAATGTGTCTATTCACTTCACTTTGCTATCTCTCCCCAGCGTACCTTTACCTGAGTAAATTCATTTTGCGTTATTACCCAAATTAACTCTTAATTCAGCATAAGGGCAGAAGAAATTCCAATTCCAATTCCGGTTCTTGAGGTCTTCCATGAACCTATCTGTTTGTACCAGGGAAATGGCAGCAGGAGATACTAGCAGTGTTTCTGTTTATTTCTCTAAGGCATCGCTATCACTGACAACTGTACTGCACTAATGAATAAATCACATCTTCTACAGTTAATTAAATTCAGGATGTAACTATTTATCTCTTTGCTGTATCACTCCAAGAATGAAATGGGTCAGCAAAAGTGGTGTGACATTATCCATTGCCCTTTACTCTTTATACAGAAAATGGATTGATCAATGTATCTTTCTAAAAAAAAACCTAACACACATGAGCATGTGAATGTAAATATTAAGCTTGTTCTGAGATGTGGGCAGTTGGTGGGTATTGATTATTTAGAAGCTATGAACAGATATTATGGATATTCTGGAAATATTAGATGTTTATAACCATTAAAAATTCTTTCTAATCTATTGAATTTGTAGTTCTTGGACTTAACTGTTGTCTATAGAGAAGTAAGCTCTTCAGCTTTTTTGTCTTCAACTATTCACACAAGCCAGACGTGCTCTTCACACTGTCACAGCCTGCAAACAGATGATTCCTTTTGTGCTACATTGTCTCTTTGTTAACTGAAGTTTTCACCCCATTTTGACCTTACACCCTTGTGGCTATAGCTCTGTATCTTTTTTTAGATCACTTTTGCTGACAGCAGACACCAAATGGAAATGTTTCTCTTCATTCTGTAATTTTTCTGCCCTCAATGATCCCTATCTACAGAGGAAATTGGACTTTTATTTCTGTGTTTCTGTGGGAGCTGAGGTGAAGTTTCAGCAAATCATTCTAACAGCTTATTATTTTTATTCCTCCTACATGATTTCTCTTCTTATATAACTTCAGAAAGGATGCATTTCAAACCAGCACAGTCAGTATTTCCAACAGAGCCAGTTTTGTCCCTTGCCTCAACCTGAGTGAGGTAGGGTTGAGCCCATCACAGACTTTGCTGGACCCACGGGACCCACCACTATCACAAACACGAACCAAGTGGGGAGGAAAACAAGTGGCTGGGAGGGAAAGTGGGTGGCACCAGTGGCAGAGGCATGGAAGCACTGGCCTGTTAACCAGTAGTGGAGCTTTAAATACCACAGGAGACCACAGGATCAGAGCCAAAGTACCATTATAAGTACTGACATTCAGTGAAGCATCTCATTCTTTTAATTCACACTTCCTCAATATGTTCAAAAATAAAGGATACAGCATAAGCTACTTCTAATATTTCACCTTTTTCTTTCCTAAGATTTCCAAAAGATATGGTTCCCATGAATCTGTGAATACGCTCATAGACCTTTTGTAATACAGGTATTGATCTTTGTGCCTCTGCCTTGGCACTAGCATGACTTTACCATTGTGAGTTGACCTCAACAAGGGCCAACTGCATGTACAGCCACAGGGAATAACATAGAGGTGAGAAATGGTAAGACAAGCTGTAAAATAGATGAACACGCCCAATGGTGATACAGCCAATCACTTTAGCTTCGCAGCCTTGGCATTTTCAAAGACTCCATTCAAAACATTCAGAGTAGTTGTAGCCTTGAAATTCATTGGAACCTTTACTGCATGCGGGTTTTTAGGTATAAAATAATAGACTGATCAAAACCAGTGTGTTTTTCTCTCTGCGGTATTCTCAGTTCCTAGCTGGCAGGACTATTTGTCATGCGTTGGCACTGTCTACTCTCGTTGTTTTCAGAACATGAATCTACAGTCGGTAAGCTTTCCCCCCTGTGTTAAACATATGTCTCATCTCAGAGTTGCTTCAATAGGCTCCTCTCACCTCTGCTGAATTCTGCACCATGCTTCTGGAAGAGCATTGTCCACAATTCATCCCATCTACATGGATTTAGCTTTCATGTCAGTGTCATGTTGCCAAAGGCAGGACTGGAGCTCAGGTCTGATATTTGCATTAGACACAAACCTAGATTTAAGTACTGAAAGGTCCATTTTATCAAAGCATACCCCTTCTTAGGAATGTTCTGGTTCCGTGTAAAAAGGGGTTCAGGGCAGGACCCACACGGAACAGAACTAGGTACTCCCCTTCCCCCTCCCTGCAGAGAGAGAGAGACTTTGAAAAAAAAAAACAATTGGGAGTTAAATGAAAAAAAATGAAGTATATTGTTTAACAAGGAATAGAAAACGAAAAAGGGAGGTAGGAAAAGATTATATACAAAGATTAGTGGAAAATACAAAAATAAACAAAATATACAAAACCCTCAGAAATAGTTCCAAGGTCCCACGGAATGAAGCACACCTCCACCTCGGAGCTGCAGGGTAGGAGTGGAGTTAGCACCCACCTCCTGTCTCTTATCAGAGTGTGTGTGGGAAGGGGAGGGAATACAATGGTTCACCCCCACCCGGGGTCCTCCCAGTTGCTGGAAGGTCACACCCCCATTCCAAGCATCAAACCACAACAAGGAAGAATGTAACCAATTTATATTTCAGGTGTAAAACTCTGTCAAGGGATCAGTTGATAAGCTCTTAATGAAATACTAACACAGCCACCAAATGAACCTTGAGAAAATAGTTTTTTATTTTAGGAATCAGAAATAGTGTATTGCTTAGATAAAGATGGATTAGATAATCTCATCAGAGAAAAACACAGTAACCTCCACTAAAGAGTCAGTAGCAAGAATGGAATTTTTTACCTTATTTTCAATCAATCTTGTGAATCTTGGAGAAAAAAAAAATCACATTATAGATGCCTTTGACCTTCCTCTTCTCTTTAGCTTCCTCTTTAAGCTTCATTCATAAAAGAGCTTTCGAAGAATGACTAAGAAAAAAAATACAGTTGAAAAGTAAACTGGACAGTTGATTAGAGTCAATTCATTCATCATGTGTCAGGATGCTAAGAGTACCCTGAAATGAAGCAGTGAGAATTAGAGTCCACAAACCACCATGCTAGACATGTCTATATTGCAAAGTTATACAATTACAAAATTAAAAATCACTTAAATTACCTTGGGTAATCAAATATCATTAATGAATAAAAGAGCTTCATAAATTATCAGGTTGAATAACCAAGGTGGTTTTCCCATTCAAAGACAATGTCCTTCAGAAAAAAGTTCACCTCATGAGTAAAGCCTTTTGAGTAACTCCATTAAAAATGAATTGAGTAAGTTCATAAAAAATGAGTAAAGCTTCTTTTGCAATAACATGAAAATGCCAGGACTACCAGTGCTTCTCAAGGGGAAAACTGAGTCAGTAAAGCCTGAACTTCCTTATTCTCATGCCAGGAGCTGTTATTAAATGCCTTCAGTAGAGATAACAGCAGCAGCCACTGATACTAGATGTACTGAAGCAGTGATGGTATCTTGTAGAGTATCATTGCCGTGTTAAATGCAATTGTCAATAGGTACAAATGACACACTTTTCAGTGGTGTATTTCATTAGAACAATTGGGTCAAAGCAGTTGGTATCCCAGTGCTGGCAGGACTGCCATGAAAAATTTGGCAGCTGTGTCAAGGTGCATTCGAACTCCATAGTACTGCCCTGGCAACTGTTACATTTTTTTTCCACCTTGTCCTACCTTTTCCCAAATGCTCTGCTTGCTTCCACAAAAAAGGGGCATAGTGTGCTCCCTATTGCTGCCCCTGCCTACAGCCCAAATATTTCCTTTCCTAGCACAGGAATGAGTGCACGTGGCAGCTCTTTTGACAATGTGCAAAAGATGTGAGGAAATGCCTTTCATTCCTCATTCTGTCCAGGAGAGCAATATAATAATAATGGTATTTTTTAAAAATCTGTAGAAAGTGCACAAATCTGTATGATCATACCCCTAGCATTTCTTCAAAACCATAGGAGAAAGCTAAACAGAGGATGGAAATATAAGCTGCAAAGAAGCAAGGAGACAAAAGCAATAGGAATGTTTTCCTCATTGTAACAAATTCCTTTGTAAAAAGAAAGTATATGCAGGACTGAGTTTCTAACAGCTGTGGAATAAAGGCCAAAAGGAGCAGCTGAAATAAAGTGCATTGAACAAAAATATATCAATGCTTTGTAACATATCACATGATAATTCTTCTTTGTCTCCGTAGTAATGTCAAAACATCCCTAAAGCTCTACTGTATGTTATTGCCAAATTATCCTGCTCTAAAAAAAAGCAAGCTGTTTTATCATTCCTCCCTTAAAATGTCTTCTTGAATGCAGGAGATCTTTAGGGTCAGATGGTTTCAGTTCACCTTGCTGGTCAGCCAGTTGCCTCTCCCTGTTCATCCCTTGTTTCAGCTCATGTTTACAAAATACAGCATCAGATAAGACACTTGACCTGTACCTGCAGATCTGGCCTGTGCACCTCTGTTTGGTAAAACATGCCATGTGGTCAATGCCTCTCCAGACAGAAACCTCCAAAGTTTCAATCAGATGAAAAACCTCTCATTAAACAAGACCAATGAAGAAATCAGGTTGTGACTGTGTATTGAATTATTTGTTCCTCAGGAATCTGGTGAAGAAAGCTCGTGAAGGTCCCTGAAAAGAGACCTCTCCAGGCAGGTGTTGGAATCAGGAAGCACAAACAATTGAAAATAGCAAGACTCATCCCTGCTGGTAAATATTTGGTGGTGACAAGAGACACAGAGGCTGGGTGAAGATCTGGTGGTCTGTGTTGTCATGGCACCGAGGAGGAATCTTCCATTTTCCTGATAATCGCAGCAGTTATCAGCTTCTCCAAGAACGTACCAAAGAAGCTGTAAATGCTTTGTGCCACTGCTAAAGGCTGACCACAAGAAACAATGGCCTGACTCCTGCCCCACCCCTGCATTTTGCACAATAGTAGATAACAAGTATAAACATTAGCCCTATTTCAGGCCTACTTTGGGGGACAAGAATTTGATACCAAATGATAGAGACAGATGGATGGGTTTGTCCTCCTTGCCTTCCCCAGAAGGGTTGCCTTTTGGTAAGGTTTGCAGCCTCAGCTACAAAGGAGAGTGTTTTCCCTCAGAGATTACAGTTGTGATTACAATTGTATTTTAGAGCTCTAGAGGGAGTCTGCAGTTTAGGGTGTTTACCACTGACAATCTTAGAGAACCATAGGATCATTAAGGTTGGAAAAGACCTCTAAGAACAAGTCCAGCCATCACCCAACACTGCCATGACCATTAAACCATTTCCCCAAGTGCCACATCTAGATGTTTTTTTAACCCCTTCAGGGGTGGTGACTCCATCCCCTCCCTGGGCGGACTGTTCCAATGCCTCACCACTCTTTCAGGAAAAAAATTCTTCCTAATATCCAATCTAAACCTCCCTTGGAGCAACTTAAACCCATTTCCTCTCATCCAGTTGCTAGTAACCTGGGAGAAGAGAACAATCTGTATATGACCTTACAGATTATTTAGTTTTGACTAATCTTGAATAGTCAGCTAAATGATGGAAAGTGTTACCTCCGAGTGAACAAGCTGCATTATAATACTAAAAGCCACATCCACAGGGCAAGAGACCCCTGCTGAGGTGAAACCCCTTACTCATAGAGCATGCATAGTGTGAGTAAGTGTTGTGTAATCATATGAAAATTGCCAATCACTGTCAGTGGGAAGTTCTTGAAAATTTACTAACTGATCATTTTGAGTATAAAAGAAGCTCTGAAAAGTGCCTGGGTGTGCTAGTTTTGGGGGACCCCCCTCCCCCCCCCCAAACCCAAACCAGCTTTTTCTAAGAGCATACGCCATCCACAAGCAACCACAGGGACTATTTGCATTCACCCTAAAAACCTAAAGTTGACAGTCAAATGGTATAGGCTTGGATAATAACTTAGTCCAACAACTCCTACTGTACTTCTCACCACATTATCAAATGCATCAGTCATATGAGGAGTGGCTGATCTAAGGAAGGAAGGGCAGTGGCTTAGCTCATAGAGTTGCAGCTACCTTTGGTGGAAGATGCTCAGCTAAACAAGTCAGTCTGGTCTGCAGTTTATAAATATGGGATTCCTTATTTATAGCAAGGTACCCAGTCGTGGTATCTGCAGCAGCATCTCCTACTTCTTCTTGTAGGGTAGGAGATATGCTGATAAACAGCAACTTATCTGTCATTCATAATACATAACAAAACTGGTATTTCCTTGTGCTTCTGGTAACAGCTCTGTTAACAGATGAAGACATTTGGAAAAATTTATATTCAGCCTTGGCAGTCCGTGTCTTTTAAATAATTTCGTCTGCTTCCATTCCTTTAAATAAACTTGCATTATTCATAGATATAACACCAATCCCATGACTAAAGTGCTATCATATACTGAAATTAAATCATAATAATTCAGTTCTGGGGGCTTGTGGTTTAGTCAAGACTCGAAAGGACTCACTAATGCTTGCCTTCGTCACCTCCCAGCAGCACCAAAATACATCTGGGCATGGAGCCACCAAAGTGAAGAAAATAGCAGCTAGCACAGAATTTTGCTGTATAAGCTACTATGAGTTCCTTATTAAGCTGCCTACCACAGAATATTTAAGATTATCTTTGTCATCTGTGATCCATCTCTAAACACCTAAAACATCACCTGAAGGACGGTCACCGTCCTGGACCACTCCATTCCTCAGGCACAGTGGATTGGTCTTATAGAAAACTCACTGTAACAAAATCAAGCATTTCCTTAGAGACTTCTCAGTGGTTGCAGAACAGACTTGTGCAAAAACTGAGTGTCATCTGAAATTCAGTGCACTCTATTCAGAAAGGAAGGTGGTCTTCAAGGCAATTTTTTTCTAATAAAAACATACACCCAAGAAAAAAACACATGCATGCAGTCTACAGCCAGTGAAAACAGTCTGTGTGGATTTTGAAGGAAGGAAATAACTTCAAGTGACAATACAGAATGGAAGGGCTTAGGTATTGGTAATTATTATCAGTGGTATAAAAACCCAGTCCAAGAGAAACAAGTGACACGCAGACTTTTCATGTCTGTCCTTGTTTTACTCCTCAGGACTCCCCTATTATGTAGATATAGAGAAGGGAATCTCTCTGATCCTTGTTTATTATTGTGAATTAGATACACTATATTTAGTACATGCGTATTTCACCTTTAATTTTTTTTTACCTACCCAAGTTATGGATGCTGTGGACACTCAACATGCAGCCAGAGAAATGAGAACCAGACTAGGTAAGCCGGTGCTCCAGGAGACACTCCCAAGTTGTTGGAGTGCTACACAAAACCCAGATCATGCAGAACTTGATTTTTCTACACAGAATGTAGCTCAGGGTAGTACTGGCATATTCAGTGTTTTAGGAGAGAGTAAGAAAAAGTATTTTCTATCTCTCAGGCCTTCGTAGTGACAATTTTGCAACAGCTTTCACTCTTTTACTGGAGCAGTGAACATTTTAAAGTAGTTTCACAGAAATAGTCAGCACACTTCTATTATATTATTGCAATTACAATACACTATATAACATTTTTACAGTATTTCAAGGTAAGGAACATTTTAAATCTGAATTCATGATGCTTTGTATGGAGAAGTGCCTCAGCATTGTTAATTTCCAGCTTTTAAAGAAGTTTCTCCCAAAAGTGAGCTGCACTTCTGCATGAAAAATAAAAAATGGAAAAGGAAGAGACACAGCTTTCAGAACTTGCTCTGACATTAGCTGTCAAAGCAGCAAGTACCTGACATTTCTCTTCAGAAAGGGAGAGCTACCATGTTTTTGTAGACATAAGAAGTAAGGTACAAATAGGGACCACAACTTTTAATTGCTCTGCTTGATAAAACCAAACTTTGATATGTGCTCAGCCTATGTTATAGTTGGAATATTTTTTGTGGGTATGTCAAGTTACAAGTTTTAGTCAACACCCAGCTGAATATGAGCCAGTAGTGTGCCCAGGTGGTCAAGGAGGCCAACAGCATCCTGTCCTGTATCAGAAATAGTGTGGCCAGTAGGAGTAGGGGAATGACTGTCTCCCTGTACTTGACATTGGTGAACCTGCACCTTGAATACTGTGTTCAGTTTTGGGCCCCTCACTACAACAAAGACATTGAGGTGCTGGAGTGTGTCCAAAGAAGTGCAATGAAACTAGTGAAGAATATAGAGCACGAGTCTTACGAGGAAACTAGGGCTGTTTAGTCTGGGGAAGAGGAGGCTCAGGGGAGACTGTCATTCTCTACAACTCCCTGAAAGGAGGCTGTAGTGAGGTGGGGGTCAGTCTCTTCTCCCAAGTAACAAGTGATAGGACAAGAGGAAACAGCCTCCAGTTGATCCAGGGGAGGTTTAGATTGAAGGTTAGGAAAAATTTCTTCCTTGAAAGGGTTGTGAAGGATTTGAACAGGCTGCCCAGGGAAGTGGTGGAGTCACCATCACTGGAGGTATTTAAAAGATGTGTAGATGTGGTGCTTAGGGACATGCTTGAGCGGTGGACTTGGCAGTGCTGGGTTAACAGCTAGACTTGATGATCTTCAAGGTCTTTTCCAACCTAAATGATTCTATGATTCAGCAAGGAAGAAGGCACCAAAATTTTGTTTGAAAAGGAGCTTTTGTGTTGTACTATATTAGCTTTGGAGACATGCTTTCATGTTAACTCTTAATTACAGAAAACTTAGACATGCGATAATTGTAATTATCCTTTGTTATCTAATACCTCTCTTAACGGAATATTTTATACTTGTATTAATATTCTACTGCCTTCTTCTTATCAGCCTGCTTTGTTTTAAACAGGAAACACTTCATATGGTGAGGCACTAAAATAATTCCTGAGTGTGAAGATCCTCAACAATTTTGTTGCATGGCATGAAATGGAAAAAGTATAACATTTCCCTCAGAGTGACTTTCACAGAAAAAAAAATGGTGATTTGATGAAACCTAAGTATTTGGGGCAAACACATTCATTGCAGCCAGAGCTTTCTGCAGAGTGTGAAAACATTTTCTCCTTGGGTTGCCCAGCTCCCCTGCTCCTACAGGGAAAGGCTTGTGGTCGCCCTGGTTTCCTGCAAAGCCCCTGCCTGCTTTTGAACACTGATGTTATTGAAAGCAGCCTTGTTTCCTTAGAAATCATGCAAGGCATGTTACTTTTACCTTGTACTGTACTATTGCAATAAATATGGATGCTTATTCTGTCTTTGAGAGACTTTTTAAAAATTATTTCTGCTTCTCTTGCCAGTATAAGTAATGCATTAGGCTGAACTATACATGCAGAAGTGAGCTAATGAACAGTATATAATATCTCTGTTAGCTAGGGACATTATTCTTCGCTCATGTCAGCATCCACAGAACTGCTTGCTCAGAGTGAGCACATCAGTAAGCTGATGACAACCTCTGTGGATATGCCTCGCCTCAGAATTAAGTGTCCCTTCTAGGCGATATTTTAAAAAGCACCAACAAATACAACTATTTAAGAAAACTCCCAAATGTATGGGAGATGATCATGCCAGGAAAGCGTATAATATCTGCTAATGTATTTCCGCAGGAAAATCTACTTCACAAGCAACTTGAGAAATAGTTCAGGAATTTAGGTGAGAAAAGCATGCACTTTTTGTGAAAAGAAAAATGGCTTTAAAATTACAGAGCATATAAGCACAGGGCTAACTTCAAATGAATCGATGCTCTCATGAAACTGAAACCTGAAGTGAATCATGCAATTTGACTATGTTCCTTGCTCTGCTTTTGGATGTGACATCTGCCTATACAAGACACAGAAATCAAATGTTCTACTGCATTAAGTGGGTTTTAATTCTTGTGAATCTCTCTGAAATAAAATGTCTATAATAGTGGAGAACGGCACTCAGCACATTGGCATGTAAAATCTTGTTTTCATTAAAACCAGCAATACCTTTGACGTTAACATCCGCAGGGTAAAGCTTTTGCCTTCTTTCAAACTGTGACCCCAAGCAGACAGACTGGGATTCTCTTTCCTCGAAGGTGCATTATGCCCTGACTGGGCATTGTGCAAACTGATCCCCCTTTAATATCAACTTCTCACTTAATCAGTTTTTCTCAACAAGTCCAGTTTTGACCTTTCCCATACTTTATTTAATTTTCTTTAATTAATTTTATTAGTTTATTTATGAAGTAAGGTTTCCCAAAGGCTGAATTCTCTGATACTCCTTTTGACAAGTGTGTGTGTATGAGTGAATGGAAATCTCTTGCTTTGTTGTACTTGGGTGTTTGGGACACCCAGGTCACTCAGTGCTGTGTTTTGTTTCTTTGTGGATTTATTGGATTTATTCTGTGTGAAGGTGGTGATTTATGCATTAATAGGAAAAGCCACCACAGATAATTTACATGGTCGAGTAACTGACTCTGTGTCAACTCTGCAATGCAAAGGGGCCCAAGGATTTATCATCCATTTTGAATGCATGATAGGTTCTTGAGTTTTTTTTTCTTTTTAAATTGTTGCTATAGAAGCACAGGAAATTTAAAAACAAAACAAAACAAAACAGAACTTGCTTGTGACTTCTTAGTAGGTCAGCAAAAAAGGATTGGCTTGCTTTGAAAATCACACTGTCAGCTGTATTTCAGTGAACTCGTGCTCTGAAAGACACAGGTTGTGTCATGACAGTTAACATAAAGAAGTGTTAGAAAATGGTACCAACCTCTGGGAGGCTGTTTAGAGTAACATTGTATGAACACCATGATGAAAACTGAGTAAAGCAGAGATAGACCTTACAGCCAAATTCCTTATATGCTGAAAGAGAAGATGAAGGCTGTGACTTGGGTTTGGTCTTGATGTATATATGAACCAAAGCTTTTCAAGAGTGCAGGAGTATGGAAAGCAGGTGAGCTTTTAAAAGAAATAGCTAAAGTCACCTTAAATACTGTAATTACATTTTAAAATGGGAGGTGGAGTTTTCTTGTCTTTGGTGCAAAGCCTTCAGAGGAAACAAGCAGTAACAGAGTTATCTTTACATCCTCCCATTGACCATAGCAATGGTACAGTTATGGGCCTTATTTTGCTAGTATGCAGAGAAAAGCTTTTGTACTTCCTGCTGCTTCCAAGTTGCTTCACTGTTCTTGCTCCACTTAGTGTGTCCTGTGACCATCAGCTAGATTCAGCAGTGCAAGAAGACAGCCATTTTCTGCCCTTACATTTTTATCCTGCAATAGATTATTTTTTTCCCTCTGATGCCAGTAGACCTTTTTAAATGTACCTTGCTTGTTCCTTCGAGAGCAAAGAGCAAACACATTCTCCATTTTAAGGGCCTTTCAAATGAGAGAACACTGAAATGAGGAAGGACAAAAGTTTGCACAAGAAGGCCGAGTAATTAAATATTACTTCTGAGAGACCACATGGAAAAGGACATGTAAGTGTTGCATCCTTCTCCAGACAACTTATCTTAAAGTTATCTTAAAAGGAAGGTAGGCAGGGATATTCAGCCAGTTGCCACAGACTGGATACACCAAAAATTCCTGCACTGTTATGTCAGACATTGGTCATGCATGCCTGCATGTCCATGCATGCAGAGCCATCAGAAAGCCCTCCTTTTTCTCCTCCAAGGACCATGCTTGCCACCAGCAGCTGAGGGTCACAACCTGACTGATAATTTGCAGACCTCAGTCTGGGGTTTGTCCAGCTTCAGGAGCCTCCTGATCTCTTTGAATCTCTCCATTGGCTTCCTGTATCAGTGTCCCTACTCTCTTACGTGGATTCAACACCTCTGTTATCACAACGGAACCCAGAGGAAGATCCTTTGAGCTGGGAAGTTGAAGGCAACTAACTCAAGCTAAAACTTTCTCAACTTGCTTTTGTTTGACAAGTAGGTACAGCTTGTCTCTCACAGCTCAATAAACCTCAAGAATGTTAATGAGCAGATTTGGGGAGTTAGAAGGTTTTTATTTGTGCTGTGACAGGTGGCCATTGCACAGAAATGTGAGAAGAAAGCATCCAAAAGTAGTTGATGGTTGCTAACAGACTGGCAAAAGGTTTCAAGGGAAGCAGGGAAATGCAGTGGCAGAGGACACAAGCCAAGCCTGGATGCTCTGCCAGTATGAGAGCAAGGAGAGCAACTAACCTGTTCCTGGAGTTAGCGGAGATGTGTATTTTAGTGGTGTTGTTTTCCTTCCTTTCCCATCCTACTTGCACCCACTATTTACTGTGACTGTTCTATAAATAACACCGAGGAGCAAAAGCTGTTTTCAGTCCAAGGTACATATCCAGGAAAGCTCATCAAATTTAGATGTGTTTTCTGAGCTGAATGATCTTCCCACCAGATGGCAAACAGGCAAAGATGACTCCCACCTTTTGAGCTTGCACCAAAATGGGCAGAGTTATGAATATATTAACCTTGCTCTCGTTTCACTGGCAACGTATGGATCATACATTACCACGGATGTTATAGCTGTAATCTCACCCTCCTGCTCTTCTGTGGGCAATGTCTCCTTCCCATTGAACAGACAGGGCCTGGGCTTTTCTAGAAGGTGTCTCAGTGCTTTCTACAAGGGAGAAATGTCCCTACCCATAAACCTGAAGGACGTTATGCAGATATGGAGCACAGCTTCAGACCTTTGACTTATCTCCATCTTAAGACATCATCCTTAAACAGCTCCAGAAAACCCTTTCCTGATTGCTGGTACCTGAGAGCTGTGCACAATGAAGCAAAGAAGAAAGCCTGTCTGTTGCAGCCCCTCCATACATCTTTTTGAAGGTCTGTTTGCTGCTGTGTTCTGCATGGCTCCCTTTCAGCGACATACACACATGCATATAAAAATAAATAAGGAATCAACAGCTCTGTACCTTTGAATATCCACAGCTTGCTCAGAGTAGGGAAACTGCTGGTGTCAGTTCGAGTCAGTGCCTACTGAGGGTGCTCACCTGTGCAGAATTCACTTTAAGGTTACTAATAGGGATTGGATATTTGTAATTTTAATCCTGTGCCCATGCTGGAAGTAGCGGCACAGGAGAGAGGACTGCACATGGTCAAGCAGCAAGAAGCAGAATGTGATACTCCTGTATGATTTGTTCTGATTCCTTCAGGGTTTTTTTACTGTTCAGCTATCTGCCAGCTTCTTCCTGATGAGAGGAACAGGATGTGCCACAGTGAGGGGTGAAAGCAGGAAAACATCTCCTTCTGGAGTAAGTGAATTGAAAGGGAGCTCTTTATTTTGCATTGATAACCTTGGCTGAATATACAATCAATTTTAATAAATCTGTTGAGTACCTACAATTGCCTTTTTTTAACATGGTCATATTTTTCACAGTATCTTTTGAATTTATTCGGTCCACTTTCCACAATCTTTCTAAATTTATTTCTTAAATAGACATTTATGAAGTTTTATTTTCCTTTTCTCACCAGCTCTTAGATAGGTGGCTCTAGCTCTTCTGAATTTGATAAGGGAGTTGCTGGAGGACTATTACAAAATGAACTTTGCAGTTAATACAAGTATTCTATGTTGTTTACTGGTATTAGTCACCAGTCATAGCCTGGATTGACATTGCCTGAATATATATTATACTTCTCACTCCTTCTCATGGGGTATTAGGAAGTTACAACTGTGTATCTCAAAACGACTGTGAAAGGCTTATGCCTTCTGAAGAAACATGAATTACAGTACAGTAATCTGTATTTTCTGGAAAATTAAATTTTTTTTTTTTTAATCCATTACTGTCATTTAATGAAGTTTTAAGGCTAATAAGCGTTTAGAGAACAAAGCCCTCTCAGTTAGAAAATCTGTACCATTTTTGGCATTCACTTATGTTACAGGCTGGTTTCGTATAGAAGGGTAGATAGTTGGTTTTAAAACAGTTTATTTCTAAAGTCCTCCTCCTAAACGAGGAATAATTACATTTCCATTTATTATCTTCATCTGCACCTCTTTCTAAAGCACAACTAATTGTCTTATAAACTCCTATTTTCTAGAGATAAATACCATGCCCCTGTAAGGCTGTGTATCTTTCAGATGGAGGTGGTGTCCTGTTGTCTGAGAAGCTGTTTTTGTTAATTATTTAAATGTTCGACCCAAAAACTGGTTGAACCAGCAAGCAGGTACAGCCTGCTTCTGGGATGTGTCCTACTGCAATCTGAGGCCCCTTGCAGAAACCCCACACATCTATTTTCCAAATTACAACATAAAAGCAAGGTTTAAAGCAAAATACATTAGAGTCTGTTATAAAAGCATTTGAGCACTCAGGGACTGATTGGATTTTCTGTAATGAGGTGAAGTGTTTTCACAGAAAAGAAAAAGTAGCCCCCCCCCTAGAATTACAGAAGAGAAAAAGAAGCCCCCTCCTAGAATGACTGTAATTATAGTTAATTAATTGTAGTTAATCACAGCTAATTAAAGGGGGTGTCCAGGCTAGTCTCCAGAAACACACACTTTTGGCAAACATTTTTCATAAAATATGGAACTTTACCAGAACAGTTTAAATAAATTGCTTTTTGTGCGTGTGTGTGTGTGTGTATTTTTAGTTATAATTCTCCACCATGAGTTGCAATGGCACAAAACGTTGCAACTTCTTGTGCCCTTTTTCTTCACTTTCTTCTGGATTTTTGGGGACAAGAGCTAGAGCTTCCATTCCTAATCCATAAGAAATACAATTTTCTCATGCAGTCTTAGCTGTTGCTTTTATGCCACTTTGCTATAAGGTAGGCTAAACCACACTTATTAACCCTGGGGGGACTTACAATGTAAGTCCTTACAATAGAAAAAAGTAAAAGACAAAAGGCACATGCAGAGAGACAAAATACTTTCCTTAGGTCACAAAGCAGCAGAGCTGTACCTAGAAAACTGTAGAGCCACATGCTACAATCCAGTGACATGTTTGGTTGTAATATACTGTATGGTTTTCAGAGCTTTTGCTTTTGTTTTCTACTGCCATTTCATTCTCTTACCTGCTAACACACATAAACAGTTTTAGTTTTTTCTCAGCATGCCTTATTTTCAATAAAAATCCAAGAAGAACATACAGCTTTCTATAAAGTAACATGGATTTTGTGTATAAGCTTTGACACAGCACAGTATTTTCCCCCATATGTCAAGCAATTGCTTAGTAATAAAACAGTTTTTCCCACATAATAAGGAGTAGTAAAGATAAATATTAATGTAGTGTGACATCCTGCATCTCAAGGGACATCATTAGTTTTTAAATTTACTGTTCAAACGGACACTTGCTATTTCATACAGGTTGCCACAGTGATACCACATCAAAACCTGAAAAGGTGCTGACTGCACACAGGTGAATTTTAGAAGAAAATTACAGTGGGAACTGTGAGGGTGTTTGAAACACCCTAGGAAACTTGCAGATGTACTGCTGAGAGATATCAATGTAGAAAACAAGTCCCTAGCCCCTTCTAAATACGAGACGTTTGGCTGGATTCATCCTTCCTTTAGACAGTGCTGCATCCTACAGAGATGATGGTGGGCAGTAAGAGCTTGATGGTGATTCAGCATTTTTGTGATGCTGACTCAGCCTCTGGAGGGCCTCCCAATTACAAAAAGGTACCAGCTGGGTTAGGGCCATTGCACCAGTAAGTAGAGCTGGAGGGCAGCAGCCCTCCCTGCTCTGCTGGGCACTGTGGCCTCGCAACAGGCAGTGTGAGGACAATGTCCAGGAGTGCATCAGAAGCTGAGGAGTCAACCAGGAAAGTTATTTGCTAACTGGTTTGCATCCTGGGTGCTCTACCAGTCCGCCTGCACTGCCCATGGGATCAAAAGTGTTACAGCTTTATTCACACTTTTGCAAAAATACCGAGAAAATCTCAATTAAAGAAGCTTTTTATAACAAATGACAGTTTAGTGGCAAATCCATTTAGTGCTGGTCAGCATATAATTGGCACGTACTTCCGTAGGCAAAAGGGAAAAAAACTCGAGAATATAAGTTACTGCTCTCACTTAGCATAGGGATCCTGTTTGCCCTACTTTGTGTAGCAAGCTGAAGTCCTGGTCATGCTATAAGCTGAGAGCACGAGTCCCTTACACAAAAAACATAAGTTCTACGAGAGACTAAACTCATCCGTAATGTCACTCTCTGTAGCTAGGAAGCTCTCTGGAGAAGAACTTGACTGCTTAAGTGGTACCAAAATCTTCATAAAGTGATAGCCTGAAAAATAAGTATACTGACATACACTAAAGTTCCTGAGTCATCTTACCCTAATGATTTCCTGCCTGTGTTTGCTTTTCTTATAAGACAATGGGGAAATTTAAAATTATAATAGCCTGGGGTCAATCTATTTTCCTTTTGTCCTCAAATTCTGCATTTTTTTGCTGAGAGTGCTTGTAGCAGAATAAAATTTATTAGCTTGCCAGTGTAGGTCTAGATTTTATCATGCGAAAAGCAGCACAATCAACAGTGTTTAGTCACCTAACTTCCAAGTCAGAGCTGGATTAAGTTCTGCAGAAACTCCTTCTTGCCATTAAAACAAGTGCTAATTAGGGGAAAATTGGTCTGTACAGTCCTACCTGAAGCAGCCTGTAAAAGATTCCAAATCCTACTGTCTGGTGAGGGTTTTAGATGTTAAATACAAAGTTAGTTTGACAGTAAAGAGAAGAGCCAGTTGACCCCAAGGTTCTGTCTGGGCTGGAGAGGTTTCCTGAAGAGACACGCAGAATTATAATGGGCAAGAAGCTCCTGCAGATGTTACAGTATTTGGCCACTGATCTGCAACACTTGCTTTAGTAATTTATTATGGGTGATACAGCCTTTCAGTATAATTCCTCCTATTTGAGGTTTAATATTTCATCCATTTCAAATGGCATAAGGTTAAGACTTTGTTCATGAGATCTCAGCTTTGACATAATGTAATTCAAAATGTTCAAAATCACTTAAGTCTGTATTTTTACCTACTGACTTATAGAAAGTTTCTTATTTGGTCTTAATGTCTTTTTTTGTTTCTCCTAATGTGAAGCTAACACGGTTTAATTTATAAAAAAAATAAAGTTTGTATAGAATAGCAAATTTTTCTTTTCGTAAATCACACTGATATGAATCTAGTACATTATTATACATTTATAGACTTATTTATGTGACTATATGGATATACAAACAAACACATATATAATTAAACCCTGAAAGTGCTTTGTGGACAATCTAAATATGCGTATTCAGAAGGGCAAATTGTTAATTAGAATTTTAATAGAAAAAGAAAAAGCATTGGTTAACTTGCTACAGTCTTCACATTAAGAAAGATGACATGGCATGTGGCACTTTGGGTACCTGATAAAAAATATATTTAACTGGAGACAATGTGCTTGTTTTCAGTTTACCTACACG
>NW_008626233.1:58548-95226 GCF_000691845.1 Merops nubicus
CTGCCTCTTCTGTGAGTCCACTGTGGATCAAAGCAAGTGCACAGGTGACAAGTGCCCAGATTAGCAAGGTCCAAAGTGCTTCATCTCCACCTGCCACTTGACATCTGCATATTTGTTCTGTTAAACCTCCCACATCAGCATGCTGTGCCATATCCTACTGTGCACCAGGGATGTGGTTCCCATGAGCTGCCACCCATGGGCATGGCTTTTCCTCCATGGGAAAAAAGCAAGTAGGTTGTCCTTTGGGGACTGGGATGTAGATGTAGGATAGCTGCAAACAGCTCAAGCGTTTTCTCCCTTGAGCACATCCTGACTCCATAGCTGAGATCCAGCTCTGGTGCCAGGAGCTACCTGATTTTGCTCTTTATTGCCTACAGTGGAATGAGCAAATGGTCCCTCATGCTAGCTGTTTGCTTCCACATCTCTGCATGTTTTCCACAGACTTCCCCTGCCACACTTCCTATGTGCTCTGTGACTCATGCATCTCCCTTGTCAAAGATCTGGAGTGTCGGAGCAGCATGATGATGGGTTTCCTTTGACTTAACAAAAAATCTGTGTTGTGCAAGGAGTCATGGAGAATTATAGCAAATACATCAGAAAATGAATGCAAATCACATCTCCAAATTGTGCTTATGCTAAAGAAAACCCCAGCACCCAGTTTTAAAATGAAACCAGTTTAAAATGAAAAGTATATTAGCTTTGGCTGCACAACATAGGAGACATCTTAGAAAGTACTAGTTCCAATGTTTTCCCTATGCAATTGAAAAAAACTCTCTATTTGCTTCTGGCCTCTGTATTTTAAAATATTCCCACTCTAGAGATTTTTTAATGTTTTGCTTCATACCCAGGAGGGGATATTTAGGGTTGTTATGGAAGCTTTATTGAAAATGAAAACATAACTTTGACTATAACAATCAAAATACCTTATCCATCAAAATTTCCTTGCATTTCCAGAAATTGCTAACTCAGTGCCACCTGAAATGCTTGTTTGCTAACTCAGCAAATGAGGAGTTACTTGTACCTATTACCAGAACAATGCCTACACATGGAGACTTCCCTATTGAAAAATCACCGGAGGATGAGAAAAGTGAGGAAGGCTGTTTGGGCTAATTGAAATGAGTTGCCACACTGCAGTTTTATTCCCCAGTCCAAGGGAGGCTGGGGAAATGGACTTAAAAAAAACCAGTGCTGTGCAAAGAACAGTTTATTCTTGTGTATTGATGGTAATGGTACCTGTGCTCTCGCAACAAGCATCACGTTGGCGAGAGAGTCAGTCACTGTGACCCAGAAATGTAGTTTTTGGAGGGTAAAGCCAGCAACTAGTGTTCCTCTGAAAAAGGATTAGAAGCTGATTGAGCTTGCTTGGGCACTGGGCTGGCTGTCAGGTCCTGGACCGGTCGTGGTGTGAACAACTCCGGGGTCAAGCCTTCGCCTTGTGCAGCATGTAGCTTAGTCCTATAGTGGATCCCTGACTGTAGGTCGCCTTGCTGGGGCAGTGGGCAGACCTGTTGCCAGGAGCAGCCATGTCCTGCCTGAGACCTGTGGAATGATCTCCAGAGGTGTGAGGGCACTGCCCCATGCTGGTGTCTCCTTAGCTCTCTGCTTACCACTCTGCTCCCCTCCTTCCACCTGTCTATGATTCACATCCAGAGCTTCAGCTTCCTCATCCGAACAAAGCAGGGCTGTTGAAGAAGATTGAATGTCAGCTTTTGTACTGACAGGTGAATTGGTGTGTACTATATCCTGGTGCCAAGTCAAACGGGAGGTCCAGAGAAGACAGAATCATACTCCTTGGAGGTGCAAAATGAAAGGACATGAGGCAATAGACACAAGCTGCAATAAGTATGTGTCCACTGGAAATCAGAAATCTCTTCATGAAGAGGTGAAGCCCTGGATGCCCAGGATCTCCTTCCTG
Organism: Merops nubicus; assembly: GCF_000691845.1. NCBI lineage: Eukaryota > Metazoa > Chordata > Aves > Coraciiformes > Meropidae > Merops > Merops nubicus. The sequence continues at coordinate 60,464 of NW_008626233.1, forward strand.
ACTGTTTTCAAAATGCAGTTGGATGGTGCTGAGCAACATGCCCCAACCTGGTGTGTGCATCCCTGCCTGAAGCAGGGAGCAGGAGATGAGACCTTCATGGCCAGATCCAGCCTGATGGACTCTCAGGACACCTGGGAGAGAACATGTTCCTTCACCTTTTGCTGAATTCATCCTATGAGTGAATGGTGTTCACCTCTTACGTGCTCAAGATCACAGCAGTCATGACAGGGAAAAATAATACAGCTTTTTTTATAAAACTTGCAAGTCAGTCACTGGCAGTGTGCGTGTTTCTTGTCTGATACCTCTGTTGCTGGGATTGCTGTGACAGTGATTTAAAGCTGCAGCTCTTCCCTTCTGCTGCTGTTGATCTGCTCATGCCTTAGCTGCATGGTTTCCAGCCATACTTGCTGTTACACTTCAGCTTGTAGTACTCTTTTGGGTGTGGTAGGGTAACAGGTAACAAGCTCAGTCTCCCAACATAATTTTCAATGTTCTTGAAGTTCAGTGGAGATTTTTTTCTATGTATTCCTCTTTCCCCACTCAAGTTCCTCTTCCTCCTACCCTAGGATTATTTCCTAATCACCTTGACACCGTCGGGGCTGATGTCCCCTGACATTTCCAAAGGACAGACACCAACACTGCAGAGGTCCCATCCAGGCAGGAACGTAGGGCTGATGTGTATGGTCGCCTGAGCTCACCACACTGGGATTTAACCACCACTCTGTCCTGGTCCAGTGTTGTGTCAGCTCAGACTGAAAGTAGAAACCAAAGCTGTAGCTTCAGTGCCTTTGGTGTCTGTGTGCAACCTTAATTAAAATCTCCATCAGATCGCAGACCTAACTTCGCTCAGACTATTGCAATACTTTCCATTCCCTATGCTTCTTCTGCAGTTCCTTATGATACTTCAATTTTTCTCATTAAATGTAGACCAAATAATCCCATTTTTTCCACATAAATTTTGATTCATTAGAGGTCTGCTAGTTTTGTCACAGGCAACTTGTTTGACTTGTCTCTCTTGCTTTCCAACAATAAAATCCAATTTACTCTAGTATCTTAGACCTACTTATTAATTTAATTCTAATACAAAGAAGCGGAAAGGAACTTAAGGGATGTGTAGATTTTTCCTCCCCAGGCACAGACCATATCATAGTTTGCCCAGCCTAAATACAGGCTGAATTTTCTACTGCTCTGCCCCTTCTATGTCAATACCAGTCAGTTACTTTAAATTCAAAGATGTGCTGAAGGTCACAAGCATAGCATGTCTTTCCACAGTTCTCTATGGCAAGATACATTACAAAGGCAGAAAAATCCTTCTCATGCACCAATTTGTATCCTCCAGGGATTACTGCTTGCCACACTGTGTAGACCTTTGATCCACCCTTGAATCAGGATGGGAGAGTTGGTTTGTTTTTGTTTTTGTTTTTTTTTTTTGTCTAGACAGTTACTTCAGAACAGAGTACTGTCCTGAGCATGAACATTAAACTTGCATGGAGGATGAGTGGAGCCAGGCTGTGTTCATCCTTGCCCATCTGGACACACTTGTAGGTGTAACTTAGGGCCACTGGACACTGTGAAAGAGCAGATTGCAAAGGGCTGGTTAGGCAGTCATCCCATGTGTATGCCTTTTTCTGTTTGATCCAAACTATAAAGTCAGGGTCAACATTTTGTTTGTTAGCAAGATCCTCTAAACGCTTGTACTCCAGTTCAGTTGATTATCTAGCAAGGAGAAGAACTTGTTAAATGATGCTATTAAGCTGCTAAAAGACGTTGCCAAACAGAAAGTTTATGCTCATGGTTGCTTGCCTGGTTGTGGAAGCTATCATGCATCTAAAAATTCCCAACTGTCACATTCATGCAAAATCCACAAATTCTGAGCACAGACTGGATGTTTACTGTTTTCCCCTGCTCAGACCCTGGGGAAAGTCTTGTACGTGCTGATTGTCTGGAAATACTGAGAATTTACAGCTCTTTCTGGAGTTCACAGCCACAGCAATTTGCCAGCACCTATCTATTCCTGTTGCTGATTTTCCCTGAATGTACTTTAAAAAAAGTGCTTCTATATTATTTTATTACCAGATGCTCTAGTGACTACAAACATCACTTTGAACAAACAATCTACTAAGGTGTTTTGCTCCTACAAAGGGGAAGAAACAGAGAAAGAAGTTAATACTACCCTACCCTACCACCCTTGCAGCAGTAGTCCTACACATCACATGCAGGATTTCTGATGATTAATTTCCTGGCACTTTTGCAGAAGATAGAGATAGAAGGAGCTGGCTCAGCTCAGTCCAAGGAGGTTACACCCTGCATTGGCTGGTGTCTGGAATTGCTCAGAGTTTTTGTTTCACGGTGTCTATTCCCTGCTTGCCTTCCTCCCCTTTTCTGAAGTTTTTTTGACCTTTGATTATGCCAAAATGCAGTGGATTACAGCCAGTTAATTATAAATGATCTAGTTAATTATAAATGAACTAGCACACAGAGCAGATGAAGTTTAGCTGTGGCAAAGTCATAGCTTAGAGCTTCACACAGCTGTGCCTGGGCTGCTGCCATCACCCAGGCTAACTAGCTCAGGGCTGTCCACACTTCCTTGCAGTCTGCAGCATGGAGACACTTGCTAGTAGAGATGACTTATTTCAGACAAGAGAGAAAGCAGACAAGAAAGAACTAAGTCTATATGAAAGCTGGCTAAAGTAGGTGCTGAATTGTTCCAGTGCTGAATATGAAAGGTGGGTTTTTAGTTAGTGCTCAGCATTGATCCAGCACCATTCCTACCAAAACGATAACTGGCTCAAAGGGCAAAATTTTGGTAGGCGTAGGGTGTGTTTGCAAATCCCACAAAAACATCTGGAGCCTTTAGAAATCTGAAGGGAGGTGAAAAGCATGAACCCCATGACAAAAATAGTATTGCAGGTCCAACATACCCTGAGATTGTGCTCAGAATAAAACTGTGAGGAAAAAGGAGCTGCACAGAAAATTTAAGTCAGTGCTGAGCATTTCTCTGTGAAAGATCTTCGCTTGGGAAAAAAAAAACAGTGATAATTATCATGTTATCATTTTCCCCATATTCATATAAATGCTAAGTAGAATTCCATTATTCATATTAGCACTTCTCACTGCAACAGGACACAATGTTAATTCAGTCTACATTCAGTCTTTATAATAATTGCTAAGCTACCATCAAAGGAAACCAGCTTTGTTTTGGAAAATGACAGTTTTTAGAGCAATTGTCTCACATAACTTCAATGCCTATGTTTTAAATTGCTCTGTATTTAAATGACACTTATTATGAAGGCAATTGTAGTGCTTAAATATTTTTTGTGAAACAGAAGGATTTGCTTTCATTGAATTCAGGACAAATGGATGTGCTTAGTGCAGCATAATGAAGAAAAGTGTCTTACCTATATGAACTCATGTATCTTCCTCCACTTAGGAGCCTTCACAATTCTTGAAAAAACACAACAGTTTCCAGAGAGTCTTCTTTTCTGGGGATAAATAATGCACAATTTCCAATAGAACTAACCAAACACTACACAATTAATTTGATTATGTTTCTTTAGTTGCACTCCTATGATTATAACATTGTCAGTGCTTTCATATGTGGAAATGGGGCTTTGTTTCACTGGCTGCTAAAGTCATGGCTGATAGTAAAAGCAATATTCTGTGTAACAGGGGTGTTTGGCATGACTGCCATCATTTGCCTTTATTTACTCACTGGTCACTTGTTCTGAAACTTTGGTCAGAAAGGTGACATCGTGGCTGCCCCTTGCAGTGAGCAGACACCCACCAATCCACGGTTAGGATTCGTTTTGGGAGGAGAAAGAGGGGAAGTGAGATACTAACACTGGGAATGTCATGCACTGGCTGGACAGGTCAGATGCGTGGTGAAAAGGACAGTTTTGATGCCAGTTTGTGGTGCTTGATCCCAATGGGGTTGTTTAAGCATTTAAAAATACATTCAAGGAGATGTAACCTGCACTTACTTTATCTCTTGTTTGGCAGCAGCCCTAAAATTTGAATAGTTCTATTTGCAATTAAGACTTGCCCTGCCTCTCAGGTACTCATACCCAGATGTCTGAATTCAAAGAATCAGATAACACATAGGTTGTAGGTTTGATGTTTTGTTGTGTGGTCATTTTCTCAGTGTCAGGGTTTAGGGCTGTGCCTGCCACTAGACTAATGTCATATGCTCTCTATTAACACTTCTCCCTTCCCAAAAGGGAAGAGAAAAGGAATAAGTGAGAGAGCTTGATGGATTAGAAAATTAAAACACCTTTAATGAAAATAATGATAATAAAATTAAATGTATACGAATATGTACCAGACCAATATGGAACCTAACCCCTCTGCTGGCAATTACGCCACCATCACCGGTGATGCTGTGGAACAGGCCCTGGGGAAGTCTCAGGCTGGACTCAGCAGCAGACAGGAACCAGATTCAGGAGCTGGATTCAGGAACACACAGATCAGGATCTAAGGGAGAACAGACAGAGTCCTCCTTGGAAATGGGCCATGGAGGAAGTGGTTTAACCCTTATGATCCCTCAGCTTTATACTATAACACCTCTGGGATGGAATCCCTCGCTGTTCAGTTTAGGGTCACCTGTCACGTGTCCTGTCCACTCCTCCCTGCAGGTGTGAGCTCTCACTTACTGCACCCCCAGTGTGGTACACAAGCTTCAGCAGTGGCCTTGGTCTGCAACCAGTCCTTGGTACTAGCTCTGAACGTGGAGCCTTATCACTGCCAGAAGCAGACAGTCTGCAAAAACATGTCTCTAACTTGAGAAAGTGCAGTTAGTTGGAAGAGACTGAGCTGAAAACTAAAATCACTGAACAGAATTAGTTCTGTTCTAACTCAAACCAGGACACCCAGCTAACATAACCTTTTAGTTGAACTCTTAATCTGAACATTTTTGAAGAGGTGCAACAGCTTTGAGCCTAGAAATCAGTGCTCCTGTGCAAAACACGCCGAAGGCAGATGTGTTACTTGTGCAAATGTCCTGAGAAATCCTGGGAAACCAGATAAAGCTTAATGCATTAATGTGGAGGAATGGGCTTCTGCACATGTCTCCATACGGGTCTCTGAGGGCAAGTTATACTAACTAGAATTTGAATTAGAATTGTTCATTTGAAGTTTTCTCATGTGCTTTTGCAGTGCATTTCTTCGTAAAGTGTTCCCCAAACATTGAAAATGACAAACAATTTAGTAGACATTAATAGATGGTATGAGCATGTTATGGACATGATCAAATGTGTGGTATTTTAAGCACACTAGAAGGTATTGCAGATGACTATAAAACACAGTTAGAAGTCACCTGCCTTATTTTTTTACATTATGCAGTGATTGCCTACCATTTATTAAAATACATATTGAATGTCCTTAACTTTGTAGGCTGCTCTAAATTAGCTTGATATAGTAACTAAAATGCAAAATCAAAGTGATTTGAGTATACTTGTTCCTGTTAGATCTTGTTACCTGCTGATTATACTTGTGTCAAGATTTTAATTTCTTACTCTGCATTTACTCAGCTGCAGTTCCTCCCACCTTGATGTCACCTGAAAACTCAATCAGCTAATGATTTTTCTATCATAAAGGTTATTAATAAAAATATTCAATAATGCCAGGCAGTATGCAATCAACATTATGCTTTTAATAACATAGTGATAATGCAAGGCATCACTTTTCTGGGTGTTATCATCAGTTAATCTGTAATTTAGGATACTATTATCAGAAATTTTCAACCATGGTGTATGAAGAGATCTGCCAGTGTAAAATTCTCACTGTGCAAGGAGCAGATGAAGTTCTTGTCCTGAGTCTCACCTTCAGCCCAGCCCATGCCCAGCATGTGTGATCATCACTGTGGCTCCCTCACCTACACCCTGGAGTAATGTAATTAGGGAATCATTAAGGAGCAAGTTGGGGAAGGAGCTGAGGATGGTGAATTAATACAGTCTCACCTGGGTCCTCAGACGTAGGGGACCTGCAAAGCTGCTATGCAGAAACTTCATCTGCCACGTTGTCCCACAGGAAACGGCAGTGAAGGTAGTAGCCTAGACATGGGGCAGTGACTAACGTTTTCAGAGCAGTGTTGATACCCACCCGGACAGCCTAGCAGGTCCCAAGGAAGACAGGCTGGAGGAGAAGGACACAGTCATAACCAGAAAGGGAAAACTTCTTACCAATACAGTTCATTCCCCTGCCCTCTTGGATGTAATCCCCATCAAAGTTTGACCAAAGAATGAATTGTGGGTTATGAATGATTTGGAATCACTTATAATTGATTTTCAGCTTCTCTTTAGTAAGTGTATCTTCATATGCGTGTATACATACCTATGGCATACACATAAAATTGTTTTTTCTTCCCATTTTTCAATGATTTCCAATTATCTTACATTCAGAATTTTCTGAACCAAAATTCTTGTCTCTGGTTTATTCTGTACCCTTCATATGATGAATTATGCCATCTTCAGAGTGCAATTCATGAAATACAAACTGTTCAGCAAAGTAGTAAAACAATTTTTTCTCTGCAAACATTTGCTGCTGGAATTTAAACAAAAATCCTTTGGGTTCCACTGTGCTGAGAGACTTAATATCCTGTCACACTTTTTCTCACATTTAAAAATTAATGACTTGTATTTGCAGTCAGTCTTGCACCAGAACATTCTTTCTTGCAATTAATTCCTTGTAGCCTTTCTCAGTGATGCTCCTTGCCCTTATTTCTGATGATGATCCAATTCTCAGACTCCACTGAGACTTCAAGTAATCAAGAATGAGGAGGTTCTTTCATTTTTTACAAGTTGATTTATTCGCTCCTACTAAGCATTTGTTCCAGTTGATATCTCCCATTCTCAAATAGATAGATAGAAAAATACAGCTCTATCTATATGTGTGTGTGTATACACAAACACACAGAGGCATATATATATATATGTTGTTAATTAAATTTTGCAATATGGGATGACCTTCACAGCAAGCTGTTTGATTACTGGGTTTCATTCCATTAGACTGAAATGAATCCAGACTGAGGAAAAAGGTACATACTTCACTTTGGATAGTGTTATTTTGGCAGCTTGTTTGAAAAGTCTTGTTTGTCCTCGCCAGCGCTGGCTTCAAAGTAACAGAAGGAGAGGACATATCAGTAAGGCAAGAAAATAAATGTCATCTGATCAAACTGTAAAGGCATCTAGTGTTGGGGTGAAGTAAATGACAGGTCTGTCGCCTTCACTGAAGCCCAGTCGTGCTGTGTAAATTATCATTTCTGAATTCCCTTCATTTATTTCCCTTTTTAGCCCACTGAGCTAGATTTCCTGCTGCCTTTATGATGTGTCAGACTTAAACACTGTTGGTCAAATTCAGGAGCATCCTGCTTTGCCTTTACTTCAATAATTGCATGAGATACAAAGCTACTGACCTAAAATTTTTTTAAAACATGCTTTATACTGGTGGGGAACTGCATGCAAGAACATACGCCAGCATGTGCCTAATTTAAGTAATGCAAATCATTCATATAAATACAGTAAATGTTTAACTATCTTCATTAATAGGTTCCTTAGTAAAGAGGCAGTTAGAGGGTTTTTTTAGCAATGTAAGAATAAGGGGATTGAAAGGTTGCTTGCAAAAAAATAGATAAGCCTTGTACATGATGGCCAGTAATGCTGAGGGAGAAACAAAGATTTCTTTGTATAGTATGACAAAAAAACATGTTTTACTGCAGGATTTAAGATGATAATTAGCAGACAATAACTTTAAAAAGAAAATGTGCTACTTAGAGTCAAAGTAACATGCCGAATGAAAGGCTATAAAGATGTGACCTTGAAAAGCCAAAGAACAGCAGCATGGATACAGTGAAGGAATGTGTCTGCACCTTCTTTACCCAGGGCTAAGCAAACTGAAGGGAACGAAACAAACCCATCTTCCCAGAATCAAGATCCAGTCTGTCTATGTTTCCTTGAATTACAAATCAGACTCCCAAAAGTGTCCTGGTGCAATACCAGTGTGAGCAGTGGTGCCACTGATGAGGTCTCCTATGTATATGCAGGTCTGCAAGGGCAACCAGTTAGAAACACCCCAAGGAACATCCTTCCCATGGGAAATAAGAACCCAATAAAATGTTCTGAAGAGATAGGATACCAGCAGAATTTCAGGGCAAACTGTACTTTGTCTCTGTTTTTATCAGCTTGACCTCTCCTTCAGAAACCTGGGAGCTGGGTTGCATCAGGTGACTGGAATTCCTATGGATCAAGTCTCCTCATCACTGTGAGCTCCCTCTTGTAAGGTCACCAGCTATAGAGCAGTCCTGGTGACACAAGTGCTCAGGAGACAGGGTGCCCCACACTGTCCAGCCACCAGCCTGCTGTTCTGATCAGAGTCTCAGGCTCACCAAAGCTGCAGGCTTCTCCCACTGACTCCTCTGGTCTGCACAAAAGTTTGACTTACCATTGTCATCATCCACAGTTTGTTGTTTCACTCAGCAATTATCTGCACTTGGAGGAGCTCATTCATTGAAATACCAGCCAGCACGGGTATTTCCCAAATTAATTTATTCTCTTTTGGCAGGAAATTCTAGAAGCTCATTCTGATCTCCTTTATGAAAATTTTGTTTTCAGCTTTTTCTCTCACTCTGTAGGTTTCTTTAGAGTGCATTTGGTCTGAAAATGAGCTGGAGTTCCTTTTGCCACTGAACTGAAGCCACTTGCAATCCATTGTTTGCCTTCACCTGCCTGGGGTCCTTTCAGTTATGTTGATGTTATGCCAGCAGAGCTGAACTGAGACTGATGAGATATTCCTCACGTCTTTGACCTGCGTACTATGGTCCCTTCTAACATTTGTTACATCCCTTCACCAAGTCATCTGTGGGGCACAGTTCTTGGGGTTTTTTTGCTTTTTGGGGGACACTGTGGTCAGAGCAGTGCAGGACAGGGGACAAGGGACGTCAGGCAGAGCTGGGTTGGGCTGCAAGCCTTATTGTGACAATTTTGAGGGACTGGGGACTAAGACAGTGCTACTTGTCATGCCCATAACAATAGGAATGACAGGGTTCAAGGGAGTTTTACTGTCTTCCTGTCCAGCCAGTTAACCAACATGCATTAAATATACACATGTACACCAATTCTGTCAGTATTTTTTTGGGGTGTGCTGAGGAAAGATGAATACCAAACCCACAAACATGTAAATATAAATGTATAGAGTGTAATTAGGAAGAATTTCTTCAGTATGAAGGTGGTGAGACTCTGGAATAGATTGCCCAGAGAGGTTGTGGATGCCCCCTCCCTGGAGGTGTTCAAGGCCAGGCTGGATGAAGCCTTGAGCAAGCTGGGCTAGTTGAGAGGCAACCCTGCCCATGGCAGGGAGGTTGGGTTAAATGATCTCTAGGGTCCCTTCCAGTCTAAGCCATTCTGTGATAATTAGCACAAATTTTAGGAAAAGTGCTGTGTTTATCCCTTTTTTCTGCTTCCAAGACAAGAATTGTAAAGGACTAATTTAGCTAATAAGGTTGTAAAGTGAAAATGAATATAGTGGAAAACTACTTTTGAAAGGTTAATCTTTAAAGAACTAGTTTTGGTTCTTTGAACACTGGTGGAAACATAAAATAGGAAAAGTCAGACACATCACCACCATTTTCTAACTAACCATTTCCTTGGCAGTCTTTTAAAGTTTATCTTCAATTTATAAAGAGATTTGAAATATCCTTGCTACCTGCACGAAGGTGTTTGTAGCCTTCGGAAGCTACATGACCACAAGCTCTTTGAAAATAAGAATAGGCATTTTTATAAAGTTAAGTTACCCCAACCTGCACTGAAATGCCCTCCAAAATTACTGCAGCTTATCCTGATAAGCAGTTAGGTTCCAATCTGCATTGCTGCCTAGCAGTGCTTCAACATCTTGTGAACACTTGAGGGAGAAAAATAGAGAGAAGCTGTCACTTACTGATTTAAGAATCATGGTTCTCCAGATTTTGGAATACCCTGGATCTCTCAAAGGTCATTGACGCCAGAGATGTATGTCTAAACTTTGCTGTTGTGTACCCCCTGAAGCTCAGAAATTCCGGAGAAATCCTAACATCCTTTCCCTTCAATCACTGCTTTTTAAAACGAGTTTTCTGAAGGATATGATTTCTGTAATGGTTTCCTGCCTAGCCTGGCTCTGTAAGAGTAATTTTCTTGGGGATCAGAGACAGGCTTCACTATCAATGGATTTAGAACAGCATGGGTCATTTAATTTTACTTTTTTCCCCCCTTTCTAGCAGTATAACAAGAAGACTGAAAACTTCAAATGAACATTTTCTTTAAAGTACTGCCATTTTCAGGGAACTTTTGGGCTTCACTTTGGTTTTACCTGAGTAATAAAATACACATACAAAATGTAAATATAAAAGCTTAGTCAGTGCTTGTCCTGAATAGTGATGGTCATAAAATTCTTTTTCAAGGTATTTACAAATGCCAAATCTATATTAAAAAAAAAAAAAGAGTACATGATACCTTCTTGATGCACCAGAAGACCTAATTTTTGTTTCATAAACACAGTCTTTTCCAGAGAAAAACAAATGTATCTGTAACTGTCTTCTGGCACGGACTACAAATAAGTCTCTCATCCCTTGTTACTGTCAGCTGCCATATATCCTCTCTTTCATTATGTGGATTTTTCCCCCCCCCCAGGCATAAGAAATAGCACTTTAGGGAGAGTGAATTTTAAGATCTTAATTCTGATTTATGATGGATTGTACAAACCTGATGCTGGAACAGATACAAAGGGGTTCAGAGACAGATCTATTAGTTCCTTGGCTGCAGGTAAGTAAATGATTAGTAATAGATGGCATGAAAGGCCAGAGTCCCGCAGTTCTGCTAATTGCTTCAGAAAGGTGCTTCATCAGTAGCAGTCTTGAAAGTAGAGGTGAAACCCCAAGAGGGAGTGGGTAAGACAAGTAGGAAACATCCAGATTCCCTTGGTGCTGCAAAGGTTTCCTAAAGCTTGTGCTCTTAGTCCACCGGGCTGGCAGTGTGATGCACAGAGCATGCTGCCTTGGTGCCCTTAACAGGGCCCTCAGATGGAGTATAAGCATCAGGAGGAGCATGCCTCACCCTGTCAGTGCTGTGGTTGGGAGAGAAGCCCTTCTGCAGCCCTTAGCTGTCTGGCGAATGGAGTGGTCGGTGTCTAGTAGTGAGTCTATTAAGTGAGGAAGCAACCTGAAAGAAAATAATGTTTTTAAGTCCTCTGAAAAGCCAGTGAAAAAGTAGTAAACAAAAATATGAAGCACAGGCTCCCAGCTCAGCAATGCAGAGGACCCATTTTAAATTCTGCAGCGTGGCATTAAAAACGTGGGAATGGAGTTGCAGAAGGGCACAAGCGTAAGGAATTCAGACTAGTTGCTTGTCCTTGCAGCTGATGGAAAAATTTCTCTCTGGTGTGAACTGTCAAGGAGAGGAAGATGCAGACCACAGGTCTGTGGACAAATCCAAAATAAGCAGCTGGCAGAGCTCCTTGCAGGGCAAAAGCATCTGGAGAACAGTGCTGGAGCAATCTGTAGTATAGCTCTGCCCAAATGTTCCTGTCTGTGCTGTGCTTTCTCAGTCAGTGCAGCAGCACGTTCATGGTTCTTCTGTGCAAGGGCTGGTATTGGCTATGGAGACTGAGAAGGTCAGACTTGGAGTATGGTTTCTAGGGGAGTGTGCACCTGCAGTTGGCTTTGATCTTAGCAGGATTAGACAGCTTAAAGGCTTTTCCTAACTTTAATACATGATGAAAAATAGAATTGACCTTGTGGGTGCCGCTGAGGAAACCTTGTAGGCTTACTACATCTTGAAGCTAACTTTCTGGAACATTTAAATATGGAAAAACCGAGACTGAGACAGCTTCCTTGCAAGGCTGGCTATATTTAATCCTAAAGCCTCAGGAAAATGTCAGAGATGGCATTGCAGTAGGAAATCCTATTTTTCTCAAGAACTGTATGTGGCCTTAGCAGACACACTGTTTTCTTCTGGAACAACAGATGTTCTGTAAAATGCCATTTTAAAAGGTAGACCTTGCAGTCTGATAATACAACATTTATGTAGATTAATAAGCCTGTAAAATGGATCGCTGCTTGCACAAAAATCCATACCATCTTCTTTGCTTAATATAGTAGTGGAAGAAATATTTTCAAGATTTCACCAGAAGAACAGATTGGAGATCATGACAAAGAATGAGCATGTAGAGTAATTTATAGCTTGCCTCAATTAGACTTCTCATGTCTGCTCTGCAGTTAAAACTGGATATAGTAGGCTTGAGTTGGCTTCGGCAGCTAATGAAGAACTTATATCAGGATAGTGGCTGTTCATTTAGCCTGGCTGTGTTCTGGGATCCGGTCTCTGCAGCTGTTTCCTGATCTTGTTGATGTGTTTAAAGAACACACATTTGGTACCCCATGCTTCTGGAGGTGGCATAGCTTCACACTTCCTGCAAAGACTTAGCACTATACTTTACAGAGTAGTTGAAACAAAAGCCCATAACATAAACAATCAAAACTCTTCCAGGAGAGTGTTCCTGTTTCAAAGGAGAGTCTCAAAGTTCAGCCCCACGAAAAGGCTCATGGTCAGTTCTGCCCTCGCCCAAAGCCAAGAGCCAAAGCATGCATGCTCTACCTTAAGCTAGTTTATCTGAGTAAATATTTACATAATTTGAAACATAAAACAGGTATCAAACACTAACTCCTACTATAGTAATAGACAAAAAAAATTCCAATATGTAACATTTACTTGAAAGATTTACATATGGATGTGGAAGTTTGTGTAGGAGGCCAAGACACACCCTCACACTATCATAAGCAGCAATAATAACGTATGGGATATTTGACTTGAAGAACATATTAACACTATAGCTATTTCTATATAACCTGTTTGCTAAATGGGTGCACACTATAAAAGGGGCACCACCTAACTGTCTGTTAGGACTATTGTCTTGCTTCTTTCCCAGATCTAATCCCGTTTCACTTCCTGGGCTATGAGAAAAGCTAAAAGTAACAATAAGGGGAGGTGTGAACATTTTTCAGACAGCTGGTTTTCTTTGTTTTTCCAAGTGGCTGCTACCTCTCCATGTTGTCTGTGGCACTGAAATAATGAGGTGTCCTCACCCTCATAGTTACTGCGAGTATAAGATGAGTTACCCTTCTGAGATGGGTTAGATGCCATTGCTCTCAAATGGAGGTGAAGCCTCTCAGCCCCCCAGGAGAGGTGGTGTTCCTTAGGGCTACGTCTGGATTGGGACTGAAATGCAGTGTTGTAGAGCTGCTATCACCAGAGGGCCTTGGCAGCCTCATGGTGGTTACTATAAGCTGCAAGCCTTTAAGTATCCTTGGAGGATACTTTGGTTTCTAGACAATCTTGAGTCCTGTGCCACTAGAGCCAAGTGCTCTGGGTGCACATAATGCCTGGTGTCAAGCACGACACAGAGACAGGGGACACATGAGCACGTGGGCAACAATAACAGGCAGCAGAGAGGTACTGAGGGGAGGGAATGGCCGTGGAGCTGCAAGGAGACAAAATAAATAAAAAAAACCCAAGGAAACATCCAGACTGGAAAGATGTGTGAGAACTTATGGCATGGCAGAAATATGGTATATAACAGGAGGGTAGTGCAAGGGAAGCAAGTGAAGTACAGAGGCAGATGGGGGGCAGGACGGTGTGTATAGAAAGTGTGGAGGGGGTGTCACTAGGGCAGCAGCTTCTCCCATCTCAGGTGGAAGTTACAGGGAAGGAGGGAGCACTGGAGCAGCACTTGCCTAGGTTTTCGCTGAAAGACCATGCCAACAGTAGATGAAAAAACAATGTTGCATTTGCAATAAAGAAAGAAGGCAATTCAGGAATCATGAGATTAAATTACTCACTCATGGGATTAGTGAAGGTGGAACACAGTTGCAGTGGTCTTGAGTATGAAGAAAAACTCAGCTTGGAACACGGACTGTCATTGAGATGGGTGCACAGTTCAACACCTGATAAGAAGTGTTGAAAGGATAAATAGCAAGGCAGGGTTTCACTTTCTAGAGACGTGAGAGGGGAAAAAGCCTCTTTCTCTAAGCAAGGATTAGATTGCTTCCGCTTAGCACTAACCTTCAGAGTCCCAGTGTTAAATCAGTATTCAAAACACATTGGCATCCCTCCTGTTCCTAAAAGCAGTTGTAGAAGTGGTACTTTTAAGCTTTCCAATGTAAAAATAATTTTCTATTGTATCAGTGCAGGGGATGGATATGTGTAAAGAGGCTAAATTAAAGAAGCTAAATAAAAATTATCTCATTAGGATGTGATATTTAAATTAGAAATTTTACCTTCCAAAGAGGCTTTTCCAAAACTCTATTACCATCATATTTCTTAGTTTACTTTATTATCAACCCATTACACAAGGAGAAAGCTACTTTTCTTACTTTGGGTGCATGCTACATCTGTTCTTTTCTGCACTGTTAAGTCCACAGCCTTCAGGTTCTGTAGAAACCCTTAGGGCTTCTAGATATCTTGCAACCAGGGATTAAATATTTTCCGTTTCCATCTGAAACCAATTCAAAAACCATGTCATATAAATTTGCATCATAGATTAAAACCATAATTATAATCTGGAAAGAAAACTGCATATGCTAACCTAGCTGGCAGATGGCCTTGTGAGGCCACTCTAAAAGGGAGACGTGCTTCAGGACTGGAAGAAAGCAAACAACACATGGGCTGATGAGCAAACAACAAAGTGGATGGAAAAGTGCTTGAGGGCATGGGCCCTCCTGCTTCTGACCTGCAGCAGGACTGGAGTGTTCAAGGCTCACTTGTTTTGCTCAAGTTCCACTTTGTCAGAGCTTCATCAAGTGTATTCTGGTGGGGCGAGGAGACTGTGTGAAATGTGGCTGATGCACACCAGCCAACAGGATCTCCTCTGGAGACCTACGGTAGCAATCTGGCAAACAGTCACGTACCAATACCACTTCAGGTCATCTCTTGCCACCTGCTAACTCTGACATTTCTGCTGTAGGCACCTCCAGCTTTGCCTCCAACCACTCCCGAGGGTGTGGCAGACTCTCTTGGGCACCCGGAAGAGCTGGTGTGCATTTCAGAGGACGGAAAGTAAAATGAACTCACTTTGGTTTAAAATCAGAACTGATTCCAGTGGATCATGGCTTTCGCTACCTGATACCACTGTGGGATGGAAAGGTTTGCAGGTGTTCCCCAGGAAAGGAAAGCAGCAGAAACCAAAAGATAAAACAGGCCTGAAGAGAAGGGAGTGGAAGCTGTGCAGAAAAGACAAGGAAGAGAGAAAATGTTTGGAGGAGTGGACCAGTGAAAAGGTGCAGGAAGGCACAGAGGGTCAGGAAGCTCAGGTGTGTAGCAGGCTCTGCCGCCCATCTCTCCCAGCTCTCAGTACTGCTCTAAGTCCATCCAGCTCCCTAGCAAGGGATGGTGAGGGATGGGCTGTGCAGAGTTTGGAATGAACTCCACAGCAGGTCCCCAGGGGCTCCTGCTCAAACCCTGCTGTGTGGCAGAGGGACACTGTGCACCTCTGCAAGCACACAGGTCTCCAGGGGTGTTACCCATGGGGACAGGGAGCCAGAGCTGTCCCGTAGTCGATGCCAGCAATAAATAGCTCTCTCTTCTGGGCTGTAAGCAATTCCTCATCAGCTGCGTTCCCCAAAGAGAGGAGAACAACATCCTGCCTCTTCCTGACATTATGTATTCATCAGAGCTTTCTGATTCTGTCCTTGCAGGTGCGGGTTCATTTTCACCTGTGAATTTTGGGCCCTCACAGCTGATATCCACAGTAAAATGATCTTTTGTCTCTTCTGACTGTGTCTGCCATAGGCTATTTTGGAGTGGGGAGATGTTCTATTGTGATGAATCCGTGGGGAGGAGTTTAGGATTGTCCCTTGTCCCATGATCCTTTCCAGCAGGCATCAGGGCTGACTTCGGGTTCTTTAAGTGTGAGATGAAAGCACAGAGTCATACAGGAGGGTGGAGGCTGGAAGGAATCTATGGAGGTCCTCTGGTCCAATGCTTCTCTCAAGCAGGCTCACCTACAGCAGGTTGCCCAGAACCTTATCCTGGTGTGCTGTGGGTATCTCCTAGGAGCAGCACCATGAGGTCAGAGTGAGGGCAAGACATACACAGGGCAGGGTGGGCACAAAGAGCTAAAGGTCCTTATGCAGGCTATGACGGTATTTGAGGTCAGCCTAGGCTCTGCCAGTCCTCCTAGGACACGACAGTTCCAGCAAGACAAGCCTTCAGACATCCCAGGCCCTGCAGATGTGGGGGCAAGTCTGGAGCAAAGAAGAGATACCCTTAGTGGAAGAGGATCTGGTTAGATCATCAGGTGGCAGAGGTCAGGATTAGAGAATACTTAAGCAAAGTTACACACGTCCCTGAAGGGTCCTGATGGGGTGCACCCGCAAGAGGGAGCTCCATGCAGGCCATCCAGACTAAACAAAGTCTGCAGAAAAGGATGCTCAGGAGAGACCTAATCTCCCTACAACTTCCTGAAAGAAGTTGTAGTGAGATGGGTGTCAAGTCTTTTTTCCTCAGCAGTGTGTGATATGATGATAGGAAAAGGCCTCAAGTTTCACGAGGAGAGGTTTTGACTGGACATAAGGAAAAATTTCTTCATTGAAAGGGTTGCCAAGCACTGGAACAGGCTGCCCAGGGAAAGGGTTGTATCACAATTCCATGTTAGGGAGATAGTTTAATGGTTGGCTTGGCAGTGCTGGGTTAACAGTTGGACTCGATCTTACAGGTCTTTTTCAACCTAAATGATTCTAGGATTACGACACTTATTTTACAATATATCAAAGCAACTCCAGTTCTCACCGTGCCAACGCTGCTTTGAATTAGCTTTTCCTTACAAATGCCTCCTGATATACAGCTTTATACACAGACCTAAGTCTTTATAGAAGTCCTGAAGCAGTTTCTTCCCTACAGAGTGGTGGGTGTGGGAAAGGAGAGTCTCGGTGACCTGACTATCTTTGGCTATTAAAAGGGCCTAATCTTACAGATCCGAGGAACAGGGAAGCTCTTAATGGCTGTGCAGTTTCATGTGGTCTTATTAAACAAAGATAGATTGCTTTGCTCCCATTCTAAATTGCTTGTTCTATGGAGCCTTGCTTGTAGATTAATAACAAATGTAACAGAATCGGTAGAATTGTATTTCTGCAAGAGAAATTGATCTGTTAACATTTAAATTCTTTGCCACAGGCTTTAGTAAATCTTCTAGTTGAAGGTAAGATTAACATCTTCCCTATGCTTCCATCATCTTAGCTTGTACTGTTTTTAAAGATACATGAAGCGTAGATATCCTTGCCTTTGAGCTTTTTGATCAGATCACTTTCATTTGGCTAGATGCTGTCATGACCATAAATTTCAAAGCTAAAAATAGACTTGACTTTTTTTCCCCCTTATCCTTTAATTCTCTCAAATAGATAATGATTCAGTGCTACCTTGTGACCTTTCAAGTCTAGCTTACTGCACGTTAAGTGAACATCCTCATTTGGAGAGCAGAAGTCTTATATTTTAATTCTTTTTAAAAAAGCGTTAGAATTTCCTGTATTTTATTTAAAGCAGTACGTAAGAGCAAGGTGACTTTATTCTTTTGCTGCAGAACATACATGTGCCAACTCTGGAGCCTAAAAGCCTGATTCTGGCTTTTAACTTCAAATAATTCTATCACAAAATCTTTACTTTTTATAAGACTGCTTCATAATATGTGAAGCCATTAAAACATTAGATCCTGCTTTCACTTGTACTACCATACATCTTGAGTAATTGATTAAGGAGAACTGACACCAGATTTGTGCCAGCATAGAAAACAGCTCTTGTCTATATGAATGCAATAATAATTGCTACAAAGGGACTTCAGTAACATCTTGGTTTAAAACAAGTGTTGTGACAGGAATGGCTTTTTTAGAAAGAATAAACTGTAGTAGAATATTTGTGTTTAAATGTTTAAGATGAAATTCAGTAGTTTAGCATTGAAACCTGAAAGATCAAGGAAGAGACACTAATTTATTAGGAGTTCAATCTTGGCGGAGGATGCCCCTCAACACCAGGTTTTCTGCCAGTTTCTCCAGCATGCCCTTGTGGGATAATTCCCAAAACATCTTGGCAGCCTCAGAGAGCTGGTATTCCACACCACTGGCACGATGCAGTTATCCAGAAGGTGCGTTTAGGAAGCTGGAGAATTCAAGACTGTAACTCTGTTTCACTGTTTTATTTTCCCTTCAGGTGCAAGAGAAAAAAATCGCTCTTAGTCAAAGGCTTAGTATAAACACTATGCTAGATGAAACCAGAGCACATGGAAGTTTTGCACTGCTGGAAAGAATCATGCTCTGAATTTGCTTGGCAGGGCAAAGGGTATCACAACGGCAGTGTAAGCGTGATTCAACTCAGGGCTGCTTCAGCTGTGCTCTAAATCATTTAGTCAAGGATGTCAACAAGGAAAGGAGTGTGCTGGGTGTATTTTGCTGACTGTTTTATATGTGTGCACACCTTCTGGTGATACTGGTTGTGCAAAAAAAAAAAAGAGTTTGAGCCTTCTCTTTAATTAACTCTAGCACTGATATTACTACCCCATTGTCTATCTACAGTGTCTAGGCTGGGCAAGACATCCAATATGGCCAAGCTCTTGGTTGCAGCACGGGTTGCCTGTTACTGTCCTACCTTCTATGAACTTTGAATTAACCTACTGTTAACAGAAGTGCAACTCTATTCCTATGATGTCACAGGAGTTTTATGAAAGCATATTGACACCTTATAAAGCATCGGAGAACGTTACGTTTAATTACTATAAGGAGACCAAGAGGAAATTATTAATTTGAAAATAAGACACTGAGCATGAACAAAATACTGACATTAGACTGAGGACTGAATAAAGACGGGATCTGAGTATGGGGAGGGACATAGAAGGGATGAGATTGCAAGAGAAGGCAGCCCTGGCAGTGAGGATGCACACAAAGGAGCTGCACTGAACTCAGTGCATTCAGCTCTGATCTTACTCTACTTTTGTGATAGGGTTTTGCTGTTTAAAATGTGCCTTTTCCCACTCATACCCATAAAGGAAGGAAAAATAAACCCAAAGAAAACATAAACACTAGTTGCTATCACATAGGATGCTTGATGTTTTTAGGATATGCCCCCAACAGGTCTTGGTTCGGAACAAACAGCTTGAACAGGTGATTTATATGCCATTTGTTACATCTGGCAAATGTAAGAGTAGTTACTAATGGTCTTCTGGGGGAGCTGTCAGTCATTCCCAGCAGGCAGCACTGCTAATCTCCATAATTACACGAGCCATGGTGATGTAACGCACACTCAATCTTGTGTCTTCTGTTTTCTTTGTCATCCACCTCCTCTGCCTTTCAACTCTATGGCAAGGAGCAGATCAGTATTTGTAGCTTGCTGCAGCACATTCATGTTTCTTGCTTTGTTTCTGATAGTTAATGAATTAACTGTGTTTTTTAAATGGTGAAAGTTATAACTAAAGTACGACATCAAAACAAGAAGTTTGTCTGGAAATTCAAGGTTAGTTCACTGATAGGCACAATTCAGAGAAGTCAGTGAAGGCTCCCCAGCATCTTTTTTGTTTAGCTGAATATCAGTTGATGCAGTAAATGTAGTTCTGCTAAAACTGTTGTGCTCTCCATCTCTTAGCAAAACTTGAAAAGAGTCTCTTTCGGAATACATGCTAATCTCCCTGAATTTGTAATGTTTTGTGTATGGTGGAAACCACCTAAAAAAATAACGTCTAATCAACTCAAAAATGAACAGTCTTAGAAACACTACTACATCACACAGAAAGTCTGTTACATAACAAGATCATGAACCTGCATTGCAGAACTCTTCTGAGAAGAGCTGAGTAAATGCTAAATTCATAAGCATACCTATCAAAATAAATGAAGGAGCCCAATTCTGTTACCATCCCTGGCAGGACGTGGGGCTGTATATATCCATTTGACTGTGGCCCTAAAATTATACTACCAGTGCCTTTAGTGCACTGTTCACTCGTTAGTGTACTGCAGTCACTACAGTATACACGCCAGATAAAAATAACACAGCTGCACACCATCTGCACTTGTCTTAGTTGCCTCCCTTGTGTGTCTCCACCTTTCGGTTGCATGAGAGAATGATGTAACTGCTGCAGTATGGAAAAATAGTTATGAGAGCCACTTCTAACAGGTTGGATGTACCTGTGCGCCACTTACTGAGGAATGCAATCAAGCAAAGAAACTAAGCCAAAAATGCTTGAAATATCATGAGTCTTTTCAGAACTCCATATTTCATATGTCAGTGCCATTTGCCCTGAAGTGATGTACCTAATTCTCAGCTTGGCCTGAAGGAATTTAGGAAATCCCCTGTCAAAGTGAAAAAACAGGAGCTGCTTCAGAGGCAGGTGTAAATAGTTCATTCTCCCAGTTGCTTCCTTTCCTTCTCACCAGTAGCACAGGGTGCTGTCAAAAATCACTCTTGCTTTGAGAAGCAGTTCCTAGGCAATGTGTAGAGAAAACTGTAGCATTGAAGGCTTCTGTTTGGAGCAATCCACCAACAAGGTAAATGAAAAAGATGCCAACTCCTTCATCCTGCATTTTTGCTCTATATTATTTTTTTTTCCTCCTTTTTTTACTCCTCTAAGCTTCCAGCCAGCCTCACCACTAATTAAGCTGGTTTTTAAAGGGACAGAGATCCATGGTAGTGAGTAGCCATCAAACTCTAATTGCAGCTCAAGATATTATCAATGGCATCTCACCTATCTCATTTTAACAACAACAACAACAAAATGCATTCCAGGAATGTAAACTCAAATTATCTATTAAGAAGAATATTCAAACTACAAAACCTTAAAGACAGGAAGTGTTGGAATCAGTGATGTCCAGGCAAGAAGCATTTTATCAATTCAGGTATAAACTATGGCATTTTTTTTTTCTTTCCCCTCAGACAATTTATCTTAATTACAGATCTCTGCCCTGGTTAGCTTCTCTTGCAGCAAAATTGATTTGAAAATCCATGCAGGGAAGACTTCCAGTTCAACTCCTGTTTATTTTTATATGTTGTTTTACATCCCCATTTTTAGGTCTCAATTCCTTGTCCTTGAACCATGCACTTCTGGAATGAGTTGTTTTAAATTTTACAGTTGGATAAAGTGAGAGTAAGTCACCCTCTATCCAGAGCACAGCTAATTGGACCTGGTGGGAGGAGGCTCCAGAGAAGTTTGAGAGACCTCCCCAAGCCTGTAGGATGACAGGGCAGAACTTTTGCTCAAGAGGTAATTAAAGTGGATGAAATGGCCTCCTGAAATGGGGATTAGCTCATTGTAAAAGCAAGGGGATGGAAAATAAAGAAGAAGATACACAGAGCATTTCTGACTACTACAAGCAATTAGATGAGTGGATACTGCAGGAGCACTGCTCTTTCTCACACTGAAATCTTCTGTCCAAGAGAAATTGCTGGTGAAGAGGTGCATTTAGCACTGCTGCTACAAGAGAAAACAACTCAGCTGACAAGCATCCATTTCTGACGCAGAAAGCACAAGCCAGGGCAGGACGTCTCCCTGTCAGCCTTTGCGGTGGGGATCCTGCACTAAAGGCCAGAGAACTGCAACAAAGAAGTGCCCCAAGCTCCACATTTCTGGAATCAGAGCCATCACTCATTCTGGACTGCATATCCAAGGGTACTGCTTCCGATCTCCAAATTGTTACAGGAGATTAGTGTAGTATGCTTCCATCAGAGTAGGATGCTTCTAAGGTTAAACTCATTATAAGAGACCTTTTAAATCTTATTATTGATATTAAATTAGAGCAATTTGTGTATGGGACAGTTAAAGGTCCAGTTTTTGACAGGATATAAATGCCTCTCAACCTATTGATTGTCATAGGAACACAGAAAATTTTCAGCATTCCTTGTGATCTGGCCCTACATAGTCAACTATTTAAATAGAATTAAGTTACATTTACAAAATGCTATTACTGTCAGCTGGAATAAGCACTACTGGCAGTCAGGAGACCTTTTAGAGAGATAACAACTTACTTTTCATTTGACAGGAAGAAAGACTTCTTAACTAACTTAGTTGTCTGTACTTGATGCTTTTGTTACTTGTAGCTGAAAATACACTCTTCACTGCTCTGGAAAATGGTCGTAAAAAATGATCCTTTATTCCTATAAACTTTCCTACTGAAGTATTTATAAAATACCACGAATTACAACATTTACAAAGCAGTAGTGAAGCAAAATAAATCTTTTCCCTGCTCCAAGCAAAAAATTTTTAAAAAGCCATAAAGATCATTATCTTCAAAACATTACCAGTGCAGGAGTTTAGTTTAAAAACGTGGAAATGAAGCTTGATTACAAAAGTTGTAGTTATTTTGTGGCCTAACGACACTGACTTGTGGAATAATTGCAGCACATCATAACTTCCTGCCCCACCACTTTGTCCTGGACAGATTTTGGATTAGCCAGTTTGTCATGACCTGATTTAAAAAAGCCCCACAAATGGGCGAGCAGGAAGTGGGCTCAGTGCAAACTCTCCGTGGTACTGCCAAAATAAACATGCCTGATTCCTGCAAGGTTTCTGCCAAAACCCAAGAATAGGTCTCCCCTGGAAGCAAAGGGAAAGAAAGAGAGAAGAAATGATGGTTTGGCATCCAAGCCAGGAAGGGGCAGTGCGTGGTATCTCTGGGGAAGGACTCTTCAAAGTGAATGGTCATTATGGTAGGACCCTTCCCCACAACTCACCCAAGAGATGCTTTGTGTGGCATCCTCAAGCACGGGGACATAGAGGGTTTGCTGACACAGGCAGCTTCATCTAGTTCCAGCAAGTCCTTCAGAAAGTTCTGCATCCACCCATAAACATCTCTAGCTTTAGTATTCAGCTCTGGGGTGCTCAATCAGTGCTCAGGGACAAATATCTGACATTCAGTAGCATGCTGGTGGATGGGAGTCCAAATCCTGCTTTTTTGCATGTAGAAATCTGTCATGGATACCAAACTACATGCATTTCTCTTCTTCCCCCTCCCCTCCCTGTTCAGGAGTTGGATTTCATGATTATTATGGGTTCTTTCCAACTTGAGAGATTCCATAGTTCTGTTATTCCTTGACCTATTTTGCCTAATCATTTCTGTGACTCAAACTTCCAACTTTGCCATTTGATGTTTTCCAGAGCTCTGTTAATTCTCTTTGATTTGCCTTTTTCTCCAGATATGACATCAAACTGTGAATTAGGTGAGATTACAGCAATCATAGTGAAATCTGAGGAAGGAAGTGAACTCCGTAAAAGCTCTGAGCATAGAAAAAGAAGTATTATCTGAGGGGCACCTTCAGCCACCACCTGTTCTGGCTGTATGATGTAGACTTGCTGCTAGCTACCTTTGATAAATGAGAGGCTGTAAACAGTGAGTTAAATGGCTTGCAAATAACATTTCCACTCCTCCTAAACCCACAATCAGCACCAATGGTGACAGCACAGGCAGGCAAAGAGCACAATTTCTCAATAATCTGTGCTCTGCAGAGCAAGGAGGTTAATATTAGGAAGAGGTACATTGCCTCCCAATAAGGCTGAGCTCAGTCAAGGAGAAGATGTAAGATCTGAATGGAGAATTGGGATACTTGATCCCATGCTGAGATAGTTTCAACTAAGGGGTATGCTTCCGTAAGCCAGAGGCAAACATGCCTTCTGGAGGGGTTTGGGGTAGAGCACAAGCATACCACTGCATTTTGACAAAGACAGCTTCATCATGAGGCAAGAGATGTCTGGAATACCCTTTCTGGACCTGCCTCTCCATGCAAGCAGCCTGCCCATGGATTTGCAGGAATCATCATCTAGGAAAACACAACAATGTAAAATGGAAGTAAATCCAAATCTTACAGATTGCCAAAATAGCCTTCCCCATACAACTAATAAAAGACTAAAGGAAGAATGTAATACAAGAGGGGGTTGATATAAGCAAGCATAGAGCAGTGAAAAAGTAAAGTACTTTCTTAATAAGCTCAGCACACATCTGTACTGGCAGGCAAAACCAATAGAGCTAGCAGCAGCACATAATGGTTGTTACAGAAAATGTAGATAACACTTCTCTGTGCAGACAGTTCAGGGGTTCTCAACCTCTCCTTCATCACAGAGCCCCTTTAAATACCTTTTGTGGCTGTGGACCACCGAGACTTAATTCAAGATTTGAAGCACTAGCCTGCATCAAATATTTATTTCAATTTTCTCATGAAGGGTCTTCAAATTTGGAGAGAAGGGGTACTGCAGTTTCAGAATGCCATCTGTGGATATTTCTATGAGCTTGTCTGCAGGCCAGACCAAATATTTCCAGGCTGGATGTTCTCCATCCCTGCTTTGGGGATCCCCTGTGATGACATTGCAGCTCCCTGGGCGTCTGTGGACCACAGGTTGAGAACCACTGCACAGTCCAGGAGCCAGTGTCACACCACTGAACTGTGGGAATTTTGGCAAGGAAAGCCCAATCCATAAATATAAGGATTACACATTATTAGAGGGATTCAGGTGTTTTTTTTTTTTTTTTGTATGTCACCTTTGCTGCAGCTACTTCTGTATCTCTGTTTAATAGGCAAATCTAAAATTAGGAAGATCCACTCAGGGAGACTTAATCCCAGGAAGGTTCATGGCAGCTACTGACTCAGCATTGGGAAGTTATAGCTGCTGAAGACTTTGTGAGATCCACTAAGTTCCAGGAAGCTGCAAAGTATAGTTTAATCACTTAGATATTAGCTAAGGACTGCAAAGTATGCACACGCTTCATTCAGCTCTGAAACACTCTTAAGCTGCCTAGCATGGATTTGATGAGAAACTGGGGGAAGCATACTGCAGCTCCAGCTGGAGAAAGGCCAGGAAGGCACTTCTGAATGTCTTATATTTCAAGATATGAAGCATCCTAATGGGCACAGGAAAGCAGCACTAATGCACTGAAAGCCTAGTAGAACAAAACAAGTGATGAAATAAATTCTGTCCTAAGTCTGCAGGTATTAAATGGACTGATGGACTTGGTACTTCCCCAGCCCCTGGAGCTCATCTCTCCCTCCCCACCAGAGCCCTCTGTTAATCTGGAATTCAGTGTGGAATGCCAGGTACAAGATGGAAAACCATGAGTTCAAAGAATTATCCCTAAAGATGAGGTTTTCATGGCAACAGGTAAAAATTTGTACTCCACTGTGTAATCATGCTGCAGAAGGGGTAGAGAAAGAACAATGTGATATGGATGTGACACTGGTGGTTGTGTGCTGAAATGCTGTATGCAAATCACGATTCTCTGAATACAGAAGGAAAATAAAAGCAAATGTAAAAGATTAGAATACATAAAATCAAGACTAGAGATTATGTAAAACAAAATGCTAGTAAAGACTATCTATCTTGACATTGTTTTGCCTTATTTAAGCTCCATGATTGTATTTCAAAAAGGGTTTGGAAATTTGTGGGCAGGAAGTTCTGTGTGAGCAGCGTTCAGGGTCAGAGGGATACCATCAGAGTGCCAGCCTTCTCCTTCATTATCCACATCAAGGCTACGGAATGGCTTAAACTGTAAAAGGCATTTGGATTATCATTTTAACATGCCAATGTAAGTAAAATGTACGTTTGTCAGCTGCTTGGTACTCAAATTGTTTTCCCTGCCCTTCTGCCCATGTAAGCCTCAGTTCTCTGACTTGTTCCTCTGATACCTTCTGTCTCTGTAACTGCCAACCTGCCTAATTAAAACAAAGTTGACCTGAGCTGCCTATGATGGTCGCTTCCATGTGCTGAATGATACACTAGCTAAACTAGACCATACATAAACTATATACTTACAGCCTAAAAATTATCATTTACCACCTCCTGCATTTCTTGAACCCAGTACAACACCCAGATGTCATGGAAGAGCTGGGATGAAAGCACAGTGCTACCCCATGGACAGCACTCTTGCTTCGGGCTGCCTGACCCAGACAGTTTTGTCCCTTGACCCAGCCTGGGAATGAGCTTGAGTATGTGGTGAAAAGAAGAGAAAAGTCAAAGGCACATTTAGTCTGTGTAGCCTGGATACACCATATTCACCCTACTTGCAGTGGAAACATGGGAGGATGGATGATATTTGGGCACAGGACAGAGTGTGGGGAAGAAGATGGGACGCTTCCACGTCTCCCACTTTCTTCTCTTCCCCTCCTCTCTCTTTCTGGCCCCCAGCCTTCCCTACCTTTTTGCTGCCATTACTGCCTGCTCAGCCTGCTGTGTAGGCAGCAGCAGCAGGAAAAACAGAAATCCTGGTGTATGCGCCTCCTGCTGCTACCCCTCACATGGGTGCAAGGTGCATACTTTTCTCACTCTGCCCTGGCTGTGACCCTACCATTTGTCCATCCAGGGGACAGCAGTAGGACTTCACTGCACAGGAGATGAATGTCCAGGAGAGATCTGGCCTGGGGTGCAAGAAACTCAGTGCATTCCCTTTGCTGGCAGCAGCAGTGTAAGCTCTCCCTCTGGTAAATTCTGCCTGAATCAAGTTCAAGAAGTGCTTGAAAAACTGTCAACCTGCCATTGAGACAGTATGATGCATTTCCCTGTAGTCAGGGTCTAGCAGACAAGCAGAATCAGCCTGAAAGCTGAAACCACAGTCCCAGAGCAATAGCCAGCATATATTAGGATCTCACTAAGAATGAAGCTGGCAGGGCCAGAGAGACATATTGCTAAAAATACATTTGGCAGTTAACAAAAGAGAAGTAATACAAAAACCTGCTTCACTCAGTGCTCTTTGGCCATATAGCCTTAAAAGAGCAGGAGGCTCCACAGTAGGTGTTCGCTGAAATCATCCTGTGTGGGTCCAAGTAGTTAATCTGTGTCAGTGGATTTGATACTGAACCCCATTCAGTCCTGGAAGAAACTGGAGAAGGAGAAACTTTCCAGCAAGGAAATGATCAAATGTTAAAGCAAACACATGCAGGTTAAGAGACAGCTAGTAGGTACATCACACTGAACTCAGCTTCCATCATCAGAAGGAGAAGGCTAATGAAATTCTGCTTTATCTTTTTACCCCACATTCTCTTTTAAAGGATTTTCTCAGTGTCTGTGATGCATAAGGTTGCTTTGGAAGGATATATTTCTTTGGAAAGACAGTTTACCAGCTAAACGTTGACTCCTGCACTTCCATCACAAGAACCCCACGCAGCGTTGCAGGCTTGGGGAGGAGTGGCTGGAAAGCTGCCTGGCAGAAAAGGACCTGGGGGTGTTGCTTGATACCCACCTGAACAGGAGCCAGCAGTGTGCCCAGGTGGCCAAGAAGGCCAATGGCATCTTAGCTTGTATCAGAAATAGTGTGGCCAGCAGGACTAGGATAATAACAGTCCCCCTGTACTCAGCACAGGTGAGGCCACACCTTGAATATTGTGTTCAGTTTGGGGCCCCTTACTACAAGAAAGATATCCAGGTGCTGTAGCACATCCAAAGAAGGACAATGAAGCTGGTGAAGGCTCCAGAGAACAAGTCTTCTGAGGAGTGGCTCAGGGAACTGGGGTTGTTTAGCCTAGAGAAAAGGAGGCTGAGGGGAGACCTTATTGCTCTCTACAGTTCCTGAAAGGAGGTTGTAGCGAGGTAGGTGTCAGTCTCTCCTCCCAGGTAACAAGTGATAGAACAAGAGGAAATGGGTTCAGGTTGCTCCAGGGGAGGTTTAGGTTGGACATCAGGAAAAATTTCTTCACCAAAAGGGTTGTCAAGCACTAGAACAGGCTGCCCAGGGAAGTTGTGGAGTCACCACCCCTGGAAGTGCAGAAGTGGCACTTAGGGATGTGGTTTAGTGGTAGACTCAACAGTGCTAGGTTTCTAGTTGGACTCAATGATCTTAAAGGTTTTTTCCAACCTAAATGATTCTATGATTCTATTATTCTATTGGATCTCACCTGTAAAGTATGTCTGGGTCAAGGAATGATGCAGAATGTATCAGGCAACTGTGCTGCAATTGCATTTTAACTGTAAAAGTTATTTTTCAAAACTTCCTAGAAGGTGTAATTTTGTCCCCATAGCCTCCAGTTTCATTGTGAAGGCACTGAAGTAGGTCAGCTTGTATAAGACATGGGCTTTTTGGTTTTATGAGGAAAAAAAAAAATCAATAGGAAATCTAGAAAGAAAGATAACTCAGAGTAGCAAAGCAGATGTGGAGGAGGAGCTGAGGGGGAGGGCATTTGTATTTACTGTCAGGGACAATATAGTCTCCTAGAAGAGGAAAAGTGCACAATACCTGTAGAGCTTCTGCTGCTCTATATTTGCAGACACCGCCTCTTACTAACTAATGTGTGTCACCTCTGCAGCATGGTAAAGCACTGGACCTCCTTTTGACATTCCCTTTTAGTGAATAACATCTGATGGTAAATGAAGAATGTCTGGAAGACATCAACATTCTTCAATTTTTTGCATTCTTGCAAAGACTTTTAATAACTTATCACACCTTCTAGCCAGATTTCTGCATCCTGGATGCTTCCATGAAGGCAGAGCTCCTGTATGGGTTTAGGGAAGATGAGTAACTCCATCCCAGTAGCAACAGTACATGGGGATGAGCTTCTTTTCAACCTCGAGTATCACTGGCAGTGCTTAGCTAGCTGACTATTAACTCTTCAGGTGGTAGGCCTGGTAAACCCAATCCAGCTTAGTAGTGTCTTTTTCTCTTGGTTGTTGAAAGTCCTCCACCTTGCAGGCCTCCACATTGGTCTGGTAACCAGTGTGGGAAGGTAAGCACAATTTGCTTCTGGCAGTGGAACAGAAGGAGAGGATCTGCTGCTGTCTCATGCCTTGCAAAGTACAATGGTGTTACGACAGGTGTAGGGGTGTCCATGGATGACTGCTGATAATTGTCTCCATGCCACATGCTCTGCTGGGAGCAAAGACACTCTCCAATTTATGAAAACTAGCCAAGAATCTGGCAATCCTGAATAAGTGCCACATAAAATCTTTGTGGTTAGGCTATGTAGGTTTTACATTTTACAAATAGAAGTGTCAAGAAAGAAACATGCAGGGACATAAGCCTCTTTACATGACTCAGAACTTTAAATCTGTATTCTTGCTTAATCCAAGTACTCTGATTGCAGCACAAGCACTTTGCTGGCAGTGCATAGTTCTGCTAAAAGCAAGCTGCTTCGTATGGGCAGTTCTACACACAAAAACACCTCCTTGGAGAGCTTCTGAAAAGGTTACTAAAAGAAATCACAGAATCACAGAACAGTAGGGGTTGGAAGAGACCTCTGGAGATCACCTACTCCAACCCCCCTGCTAAAGCAGGCGCACCTAGAGCAGGCTGCACAGGAACACGTCCAGGCAGGTTTTGAAAATCTTCAGAGAAGGAGACTTCACAGCCTCTCTGGGCAGCTTCTTCCACAGCTAAGTAACTAACTAATTCCCCACTAACTTCTAATACTCAACATAAGCCCGTGTTACCTGCCTTTCAAATAATTCCTTTGTGCACTAAGGTTTCATTTCAGCAATGTTTAGTAGCAAACTGTAGCAAACTGAATTTTTTACATAAAATTGGTTCTGATAAACAAATTCTTCTATGACTTCTTGGTCGAGAAAATCATGCATCTTAAAAGTTTAGATTTTCTGACATTGATACAAAACCCGTCTCTACATTATATTTGTGTGTCAAGGAGTTTACACAAGTTTGGGATT
Source organism: Merops nubicus (assembly GCF_000691845.1). Classification (NCBI taxonomy): domain Eukaryota; kingdom Metazoa; phylum Chordata; class Aves; order Coraciiformes; family Meropidae; genus Merops; species Merops nubicus. Next base: position 90,077 of record NW_008626233.1, read on the forward strand.
GGTATATTGCATTTGCAGCATAATTTAGCCCATAATTATGGCTCTTATGTTTATAACATGCTCTCATGGTAGCCGTTGTGACACCAGATAGCAAAGCTTTGCAAACTAGCTGGAAGAGTGGAATTAGACTAAGAAAACCTCAGGACTTTAAGTGATGTTTAACTCTTCTGTAAGGTACTGCAGACATCTATTGCCTTATGTACTCATTGCTGCTTTTCGTCACAGGTGGTCAATTTTAAACTGTAAAAATGCATAAAATCACTGTAGTATATTAATTACATTTTTCTTAGTGCTCAAAAATTCTGAAGAGTGTGCTTAAAAATGTCCTGTATTTTGCCTGTAGTAGTTTAAATTCCTAGCTCTAGTATCCTGATATTCTCAATCTGAAATGAGGAGAGAGTAACAGCAACAAAAGTGCTGCAGTTCACTGCCTGTCATTAGTACATGTCAACACTTCATTAAACTGTCCAGAGCCTGCAACTATAAGACAAATGGACTTGATTCTGCAAAAGAAGCAGAAGGAAAAATAATTGGTTTTATCCCGTGTGTTTTATTAATTAATGGTCACACATTCAGTTGATATGGGTAAGAGATGGAATGGACGAGAAAGGCAGCAGTTCAAAACACTATATTCTTACAGTTGAAAGTCGTGTCTGTGAGCCATTAGCCTTTGTAAAGCTTGAGATACTGATGTTTCCTAGTATGGGCCAAGATATAGTAATCTCTAGATACTTCGGGAAAATCAAAAGTTATCACTCTGTCCATTAGCTGCAAAGTCCAATCTGTACAGTCAGGGCTGAGGCACAATGGATACAAGAGTGCATGAGACATTTAAATTGGTGTTGTATCTCTTTTGCAGACAAAAATCTTCATTTTCCAGTGATATTTCTCTTGCTGAAGGCCATCTCTGAGAGTTTGTGATTTTTAAATGTTGAAGTTTGAAGCTGTTGAAAGGCAGTGGTACATTATGTGCAGGCAGAGAGATGAAGCTGTTCTAAGAAAACACACTGACCTCAGAGGTGAGGAGAGAACAAAGGCAAGAGAAATAAAGCACTAAAATGGACACATTTATGAACATAATTTTAAAAATGTAAAGCTAAAATAATGTTTTGTAAAACTAATTTATTACACACATTACGTATACTTTTATCAGAATAACTTTAAGAAACAGGCAAGTCATATATAAGGACTGTGCTTATTTTTAGTTTATAGGAGGAAGAAAACCAGACAAAAAGGTACAATCATGGGGAAATGAGGGAATGAACACTGAGGAGTAAAATGGATAATAATCCTCCTCTAGTGGAAAATGAATACTTGGGATGACGGGGGCTAACGTGTTAGGATTGACCAAAGCCTCTTTATGCTGTTTGAATTAATGAGTGACCAAAACTATGCCTGGTTTCAAGACATCCTAGGTTCTCAAGGGAACCATAATGTATTATTTCATTAAAACACTTAGCCAAGTTTTAATTGATTGAAAAATTATTTGTTTCCCCTTGTCTGTCTGATAAAACAGTTTTTTTATCCTTATCACCCTCAGTGCTTCTCTTAGACCATGCCGTGGTTTAGGCCCAGCTGGGAGCTGAGCACCACATGGCTGCTCACTCACCCCCTTCCCACCATGGGATGGGGAGAACAGGGAGAAAAAGGCAAAACCCCATGGATTGACATGAGGAGAATGGAACAATGCAAGAGGAGAAGAAACGACACTAATAACAATTCTAGTAATGAAACAATACACAGAGTGAGTGATACAGGATGTGACGACCACCTAGACCTGCACCAACACCCCTCTTCCAAGACTGAAACATCTGGCAGCCCCCTCCTCCTCTTATCTCGCAGGTATGACATCACTATGGTGTTGAATAGCCCACTGGCTGGTTTGGTTGTCTATCCTGGCTGTGGCCCCTCCTAAATTCTGGTGAAAATTGACCCTATCCATGCCCAACCCAGGGCAGACCAATAGTACAACTACTAATGTTCAACACCAAGTGTTTTAAAACACTTGATGCTGAAAAAAAAAGAAATGGCATAAGAAACACAAAAAAATTGAAAATCTGGGGGAAAAAAAATGTAGCTTTACTCTGTGACAGTTTACAAGGAAATAAATTAATTGGGTGAAAAACTACATTTTGCTGAAAATCACAAGATTTATTGTAGCAAGACACACACTCTTTGGAAGAACCATAACCCTAACAGATGCTCAATCTGCCACCGTGAGGTCCCAGAGAGCTGCAGAGTTCTTAGGTCCAGCCATGTCCCAGTTCCACACTGGGGCACAACTCAAGTATATCCCATCCTCCTGAGAGCAGAAAGCTGGGTAAACGTTCAGGATTTGCAAATCTAAGTAATTTTGGTGAAACTGAAAGAATAAAATCCTTTTATTTCATGTACTGTGTCCAAAGGGCTTTACAACATCTCAGACCACCCTTCAAAATCGATTTTCTTCTGCTTTGCTTGCACAAGTTCCAGCTCTAATACTGGAAATGTTATAAACAAAGGCTGAGGGAGGGGAATTGGTATTATAGCTCCCTGCTCAGTTTTCATAATATAGCTCTTGATACTTCAGAAAATGGGGGCTTTTTTTCCCACTGCCTCTGAAAATTTTTTGCCCCTGAATCTCACTATTTACAGATGGGAAGAAGTCCCAGCTGGGCAAGACAAGCAAATGTGGCACTGATAGCCACAAATTTGTAACAGATACTCATGACCATCGCACAGGTTTCAGAGAGTGAAGAGTTTCCCACTGCTAGAAATTATGTACCAGAATATTTCTGTAAGTTATTATGCTTTTGGCAAGAGTGAGACTAACCCTGATAAGCTACTTATGAAATCAGAGTTATTGGAACTCACGTGGCAGCTATCTGGGAAGGTATAGCGCGCTTCTAAACAACTGATTTAATTAAATGTAATTAAGGACTAAGAGGTATCAGATGCATGCAGCCATATTCCCTGAATCTAGCAATTCATGTTACCAACTCTCAGAAAGCATTTTCTAATTTGTTGGTACTCACTGCTTTTTTTTTTTTCTTTTTGGGTGATTGATTTCCATTAGACATCTCAGTCTGGCACATTCTGCTCTATTATGATGCTATACAAATTCTGTTCAGAGAATACGAGCCAGGCCTAGCCAACCCGAACAATGAGACTGAGATTCTCTCTGCCCAGTGGAAACTACTTGAAGACTAAAAATACTAGCTCCTGAAATTCCCTGTGAGGATGAAATACAATCTTTAAAGAACTTTTGGAGTCATCGGGTGAGTAATTTTTAGGAGTTGACCACATATATTTGCTTTGTTTGACACACAGATTGGCTATCAACTCTGTCTGTAAATTATTTTTGCAAAAGTAACACAGAACCCTTGCAAGAAGCATAGCTTGAATCATGTTATGAATTAAACTATTGAAAGACCTAGCCAGTAATTCTGCCTTAGGAGATAATAAAATAAAAACAAGTATCAGAGATTTAGTAGAGAGGGAAACTATTACTTCAGGGCTGATTCTATAAACGTAAAGCATTAAGAGAATTAGACCTGTTCTGTTCTGTAAAATATTAAAATAAATCACTTTTCCCACCCATGCAATAGGTATTTCTTCTTATTTGGTGATGAACAATCTGCATTATGGTAGATATACTACCACTTACAAGTTCTTTAACCCACGTCTCAGAAATAATGAAACTGAAATTACTCTATGCAATGCAATGTAAAATAAAGAGAATAGTTTCAGAATCTGAATACCAGTTTTGGTGATGTGAGACTCTCAGCACTCATTAATACCAGGTTTACATCTGAATGAACTAGAGAGCCCTTCCACTTAAAAAAAAATTAAAAACAAACAAACAAACAAACAAACAAACAAAAAAAACCCAAAAAACAAAAAAACAAAACCAACACTTTTGGTGGGTCCTTCCTTGATGTGGGATGGCATTTGTCAGCATCACACAAAAACAAAGGAGAGTGAATACTATGTTCCTAGAAACCTTTGATCTCTTGCTTCACTGAACATGCCAGGCAGCTTGAACTCATGACACCAGTGGGCATGTTCAGAATGCCATCCAGGTAAGTCAGGTCTCCATAGGTATAATGCAAAGAAAGCCCTGGGTCTTTTATAACGGCGTGACTTTTTTTCTTATCCATGTTGTTGCAGAGCATGAAATAAAATGGCCTTCCAGGTTCCGTGAGAAACATCCCCTGTGAAGAAAGGACCATCCCATGGCTGCTAGTCAGGAGTTCCTTAAACTGAAATGCTTCAGAAGTGTCTGAGCTGACACAGTGAGATGCACATGGGAGACTTTACCCAATTTTGGAATCCTTGTATCAATTAAACAACTTACAATAATTTTAGCTCTTGTGCTTGTAGTGCTGTTTCTCTGTAAGAACGTTTAGGGAATACTGTAAATACTTTGGTAATTTCATGGCCAAGGCAGTATAATACAGCTATTTTGGGCTTCAGCTCTCAGTGCTGTATGATTACATCAGAATCTGCATTTTCATAAAAAAAGAAAGGGCGAGTTTCTTGTCCTTACAGAAAGCTTTAAAGGAAAAGGAAAAGCTTTAAAATATAAAATGGATGCAATGTCATCTGCCCAAGGGACTGAAACAAGATCTCTAAAGAGCCTGATGCAATGTGGTATGCCTGAGAGCCTGAAATGTGCTCCAGAGTGTGAACTCCAATATGCATCTTCATTTCATATTTATCCCTGAATTCATGGTCCCAGCGAATCTAGTGACAACCACCCTTGCAAAAAGGAGTGGAAAGGCAGGAACAGATAATTGTGGCAAACCCTGCCTACTCACTAAGTCACAGTGCCCTGAAAATTAATGTAGATTTTACAGGTTATCCTGCTGCTCTTGCTTCCTCACTTACAAAAAAGGTTCCTATTTTCCACTGCGACTTTCACTGATTAAATAGGTCTATGGCAGAAGGCTACTGAGTATGGAGGCAGGGAAGGCTTGTTGGCAATACGTATGGCCTCTGAATTATCTTTTTCCGGCCACTGTGTATTGGGAATGTCATTTAATAAGAGGATGTAATATGTGGATGCAATGCAAAGTAATGTTGGAAGTTCATGAATGTTGCATAGCTTGGTAAACTATTATTTTTCTGTGTAAAGAGCCCTGGAAGTACACATGGGGATAAGGGAAAGA
>NW_008626233.1:95257-114558 GCF_000691845.1 Merops nubicus
AAAGTGTGTTGAACAATTATGCAGTTATAGCTGGAAGCAGAAAAAAGCTGGGACTGTGCAAAAAACCTAGATTTAATGAAATCCATTCTTCCCTTTGAGCCACAACATTATCAGCCTGCTTTACTCTCAGTTTATAGAACTGGCTCATCTCCATTTTTTAAATTCACTTATGTGGTATAACTGGAGGTATCATCTGGCCTTCTGATATTTGTTACTATTTTCATCTATTAAATCATTTAAGTATTTTTGTAATTAATAAGAGCTTTCAAGGTTTTTTCCCTCTGTGGGCAAAGCTGTTAGCTTGCTTGGCTGCTCATCAGTTAACAGTAGTTGGTTTGTATATTTGTGATCTGACAGTGTATTTCAAGGGACTAAATATAGGCACATTTCTGATTTAGTAGAAGTAACCATGATACTTAACTGACTGAGGTCTCTACCCCACAGTGACCTTAGTATAACCTTTGATATACCATTGGCTTGCAGAACAAAAAAAACTTAATAAGCAGTTAAAAGAAAATAGAACTGAAGTAGTAATGGCAAAATGTCTGCAATACAAATAAGACCAGAAATAGTTCTTTATGTATGTGTATTTCTACTTATTTTTACTTCTCTCTCGTTAGCCCCATTTCTGTGGCTATGTTTCTGAAGAAGCTGAAAGGAGAAAGATGCTTAGGACTTTTTGGTTTTTTTTTCCCTTAAAATAATGAGGGAAATAAATTGACAAACAATAAAGGCAGAAAAAAGGGAAACTGCAGTGCAGGTCAGAGCCAGATGTGCTGTTCTGCCTTCAGTTGGGAAAGAGGTTACTATCGAAGCTGCTCATCACCACCTCCTCCTCAATGTTACTGCCTCTCCCAAGATCTACAGATGTAACTGAACATGTAGATTTGAGTTGTGTTATCTGACTTCAGAGTCATTGAATGTGCAAGCCTGCCAGCAGCTCCAAAGTCAGTACTGCTGCAGGGGCAGTAGCTTCCATCCCAGGGACTACCTGGTGATAGTAACCTGCATAACCAAGCTCAGCTGCTGGGAGAGCACTTCTCTGTGTCAGTCCAACAACACCAGATTTTTACTACTCTAACTAAGAGCAGAATGTGATGCATAAAATCTGCAAACAGAATGGGACCAAAAGTGCATCATTTTGGAGGAATAGGAAATGAAGAAGAAGTTAAGAGGAAGAAACCAGAATGAGGCAGAATCTGGCTCAGATGTATAAACCATCTGTACTGTGTTTCAGTGGAGCAACAAAGACCTACAGCAATAGAAGCTTTGAGGCCATGTGGAATAGCAAGAGACTACAAAATGCAGTGGTTTGCTTATAACTGAGGACCTGTTCCACAGTGGAGTCTTAGGCAGTGATCTTTGCTGCATGGGCTGCTAATGAGTCTCCAGGTGCAACTCAGGTGTGGTTTTTTTTGCTTTGTTTTGGTCTGGTTTTTTACTTTTAAAGCTATAAGAAACACCTTACTCTTTTTCCCAGATCAATATTTTCCACCCTAAGATGTAGCTTGACTTTGCAAAGAAATCCCGGCTTTTGTCTGCCTGAGCATGTCTCAGAGCTTTGTTGATAAACCATGAAATCCTTCATTTTGCTCAGCACAGAGAAGTGTGAATGGAGGTGTTGGGGTGAGACATTGAGAGACCACTTGAGTAGGAAGTTTTACAGTTGCAATGTTCTCAGAGACACCTATTTCAGTGGGGAAAACAACCCGTGACTGTTCTCTCAACAAGCAGTTGAATTGTGGGAGGGTGCTCTTAGCATCAAGCCAGCCTTCAGCCTGGTAATCCTATAAATCCAAACATGTTAATGGAATAAAGAGCTTTTTTTTTTCTAATGACTTGGGAGCCCCCTGTGGTTGCAGATCTGCCCAGTGTCTGGCTTCATGTTTCAGAAATCTCTCAAAAAGCTTTATGGTAGAAGAGCAAGGCAAATCAGATCTCTAAGCCTTTGACACGTATTTCTCATCACAAACACCAGTATTTTTTGTCCTTTTCTACAGGCTTGTGGATTAGTTTTGGATGTCTTACACAAAGTCTCTGCAGCTTAGTTTTCCATATTATTGTGCCTTCAATGCATACTTGCTTTTATCTCCTACAGGCATATTTGCACCCCAAAGGCAGTCCAAGTATCTGACACTGTGGGACAGCTTTTACACCAAGAAGGGATGTTTTGTGCCAGCCCAATCCCTTTCCCCTGGAGTTACTCATTGTTACTTATTAAGGAATCAGCACTTCTAAGCTGGCTTCCATGGTTATGAGTCTTTCCAGCACAATACAGCTTTCAGCTATCATTTGAACATGGCTAGTGTCTCAGATAGAAGTGTGTCTTTCCTGATTCTCTGTTTATTCTGTATTTTAAAAGCACCACAGAAGGGACTGCCACTGTCTCCATGAAGGGACTTCTGAGAAGTGATAGAAAGATTCCCCCTTTATAGCGAAAATGAATGTGATCAAACTCGCTGTCATTGCATGACTTTAACACACAATCCCAGTAAAAAGCTTGTTCTCACCCCTATAAAATAAAGGCAGCATGAGAAAACTCCAGACTATTCCTGTGTGGGAACTCTGTAAAGGTAAGCAATTAACAACTCTGTTCTCCTCCCTACTTGTAAAAACCCTTAGCCTGGTACCAAACTCACCCCATGCTGGGGTGACAGCTCTATTAAGCTACTTTTAGTACCATAGGAATTGACCAGCCCATGATTAACTGAAAACTAGGCATACAAGAAAATCCCTGCTGAATCCTACTGCTCAGACCATCCAGATCAAATGCTTTGTCTCCAGCACTGGCAGTAGGAGAGGCAGTAAGAGAGCATTGCCTCCGTATCCACAACTGTTGGGCTAGGAATGTTAGAGGATATGTCCCTTTAGTATCTGCTGATGGAGCTGAAGACAGTTTGCCTGTGACTTTTTTGAGCTTTCTGAGAGCATCTGAACAATGTCCTAGGGCAGCAAGTTCCAGAAGTTCAGACCTTGCTATGCAGAGCTGTACACGTTTCACCTTTTAAACCCATCTCCTACTAGTGCCATTGAGCGACCCTCAGCTCTCGTGTTGTGAGACTTGATGAACAACAGTTCCCCACTCAGCTTATAGTGACTTTGTAAACCTCAGTTATATCTCTCTCTGCCTTCTCCTCTCCAAACCAAATAGTCCCAGCCTTTTTGGTCTTTCCGTGCAAGGCAATAGCTCCATCCTCTGAAAATTTCTTTGCTATGTCTAATGACTCTCTGCCCATGTTGAGGTGCATGGGACCAGATCCGCCTGCAGGCAGGGCACAAGCTGTGGGTTTGCTGCAGTCCTTTGGGGTGGCTCTGAACTGTCATCTGCTTTGTTGCCAGTACCCTTTCTGACGGTACCCTGATGGTGTTTTTTTTGCTTTTCCAGCTGCAACTGTGCACTGAGCCAAAGATTTCAGTGATGGCTGCAGAAGCCTTTTCCGGAGTGCTCTAACTGCCTGTTTTGAGCTCAGTATCATGTAAATGTTATTTAGATGTACTAACTATACTTTTATCTGCACTGAAGCGCATCTGCCACCTTTTGGCCTCTCACTCAGTTCCCCATCATCAGTGCGTCGTTTAACTTCTCGTCTCCACAAACTTGGGGACTTTGCTGTTTGCCGCCCTCTCCAGGTCACTGGTGAAGATGTTGAATGAAACCAGCCTCACATCCAGCTCCTGAGAGACACTGCTGTTGACCCTTCTCTGCCCTGAAAAGTGTCAGCTTTGCCTTTCTTTTTGCTTCGTATCAAGCGATCAGATTTCAGACCATGAAAGGACCTTTCCTCCAATCCTACGGAAATTCAATTTCTTTAATAGCTTTTCATGAGGAGGCTTGTCAAAGGCTGTTTGAAAATAGAAGTGTATTATGTCCACTCACAATCTTTCCTATAAGTCATGAAACCCTCCTTCTCCTTGTAAATCATCTACACACAGAGTTACACATGAGAATTAAGCACACTTATAATATGGCTTCAGAATTAGAAGCACCTTTAAGTTACATGCACCAAATAGTCCAGGTTCCCCCTGGTAGCTCAGACCATTTTCTAAAATTAAATCTGGAAAAAAAAATAATTCTTCATGGAAATAAAGTAGCTGAACAAGCATGTGATTTTTAAAAGCTAGTTGTTCAAAATCTACTCAAAAGAAAAGTCTGCGGTTTCATCCTGACCAAAACAGAAAGTAACAATGACTGCTAGGTCAAACTAAATAAATTTGAAATCAAATATTATAGTTCATTAGATTTTTATATACTTTCATACCATCTTAAACAGTTAATTTTGAAATAAAATATTATTTTAAAATTAAAAAGTGGCACATCTCATTACAAAATATTATATTAAAACAAACTGTTTCACATTTTGGTTTTCTGTATTTGGTGGCTGCAGCTTACAGGCCAATTTCCAGTGTGAATTTGCAATTAGTTCCAGCTGATCCAAAATTGCATTAACAGTATATAAAGTTTACATGTATAACTATATATGTCTCTCCATTTGCAATCGTAAACAAAATTATATGTACTAGAGTATCACGTGTTCTATTAATTGACCAAATATCAAAGTAGAATGCTGTAACTAATGCACAGAGAAGTCTAGCTGGAGAATAATTCACAGTTCTTCCCCTCTAAGCCGCATGAAGTCTGAAACTGCTTGTCTCACGTACTCACTGACATATCACTCATGTTGTTTCCATACTATTAAACTCAACTAAACTAGAATCTTAACTTGTTAATTTGCAGTAATTCTCTTTAGATATCAATACTCTTAAAAGCAAGTTGCTTTGTGCCATACCTTTTTTCATGTCCTTACATCTTTAAAGGTTTAGAGTGCCATTCTGAATATTCTTCATACTACATCCACCTTTGATATTTTTTTTTCCTTATTCCAGACCAAAAATTCAGCCAGAAGGGGGATTTGCACAGGGTGTGAATCTGGTATGACTTCATAATCAACTATGTATGAATCACTCTTTCAAAAGACAAATGCAGGTACTTAGTGATCTAACCACATGCCTCAGGGAAATTTGCATGCCAGTGAGGTACTCTTCAGAATTTAATAATGCACATGCATTGCTAATGTGCTACTTAGGAAAGCCAGGGAATATAATCTATCAGTCAGGCAGAATTTCTCCTGCCTTCATTTTTTTCCTGTTACTTTGCTCTACAATTCAAAATGAATAATCATCTAACTTTTACTTAATGAAAATGAATTAAAACAGATCTTTAGTGTTGGTAGGGAAGCTCTTGTTTATCATACAGAATTTTGGTGATAGATTGAACAGCATTGAACAAATATTAATGGGTCTGCCTTTCACCAAGAGTAATAAGACTAGGGAAAGTGGAGACAAAAAGTTAAGGGTATCAAAATGTGTAAGCAGAGAAAAAAACAATTTCAGCACAGCAAAACTGAAAAAAAAACATTTATAAGAACCCACTACTGACTGTATTTGCTGGCAGGGTTTGAAAATATTACCAACTACAACAAGGATGTCCCCCTGCATAATTCATTGCAATATTATGTAAACTTGGAATTGTCCAAAAAAATGAGCTTCTGTTAGAGCTTTGTTCAATTTTACAAATGACCCCAAAGGTTACAAAATCTACAGTATTATTGGAGTTTGTTTGTTTGTTTGAACTTAACAAAAGCTCTGAAAGAGGGAATATAATCAGCAATAGGGCTAACCAGATTCTGTAGTTTCAATGTAGTATGTATAGAAATTGTACTTTCTCATGTGAAAGTACAATTCATAAAATCATGTAAAGGTTCTCAACTTTATAACGTCTTTTTCATCATCAAAGTTAGGTTCAACATATAGCTGATAACTATTTTTAAATGATAACATAATCAGAAAATAAACAAACTCACTATATCCTGAATCTGCAGTGTAACCACAGTGTGACTTAAACCTTTCATTTACATCTCTGATATACCACTTAGGATATGGTTCTAATCTATTGGTTTCATTTAATTTTTAAAACCAAATTATTTTATTTTCCTTTTGAAACTAAAATAACCACCCTGGGTTCAGCTTTATAAACTTTACAGCACCAAGAAAAGGAGAAAGTTGAAGTAATATGAGTTGAATTATGCTTTTAATGTTAGCAAAATACATTTCCTCCATCTCTGTGCTATTGAAACAAATTAGTCCATCCTGTGCATTAAGCAAAAGTGAAAATTGGACAGCAATGACATTTTATAAAAGCAACATTAAAAAAATTAGAAAGTCTTGAAGCAATAACATTCTGCAACCTATTTTTAAAAATTGTTTATTTCCAGGCAATACAAAAACCTCCAGTAAAACTACTTTGGGTGCAATTTAAAAACATGTGAGTGTCACATAGGCCTAACCCTGTTTCCAGGAGTGAGTGGGCAGCCTTAACAGAAGCCCTTTAAGAAACAGATACATTCTGATAGGAAAAAGAAATATTTGACTCTCCTTTTTTTTATTTTTTTTTTTTCTTTTTCATTCTTTGAACTTTAAATGTCTTTAGAATTCTGGTTTTTGAATACTAAAAAAAAAAAAAGTGTACACTTATGTACATATATGAACATTAAAAAAAAAAAAAAGGTGTACCTTTTTTTCCTGAAAATGCCATCAGGTCAAGATTCAGCTGGTAACTATGTTAAAGTTTATTTGCCCTACCTTTTGTAACAAAGCCATGATTAATTTTGTATTAACCTGTCACAGTTGCATTCAAAGACAACAATGCCAAGTGGTGATGCTAAACCTCTAGCACCTGGAGATAGGAATTGTTTTTCTAATTAGTTTATTTGTTTCAATTTATCTTACTGCATGAAGCACGTGGAGGTATCCAGTGTCCTAAAACACAGATTATCATGTTACTGGAAGAGAAGAGAAAAACAGAAAAAAAAATCACTGTTGTGAAACCAGTACAAAGCACGTTACATATTCTTCCAATTATTCCTTTTTCTTCAGAGCTTTGGTCATTGCAGCAGATACACATTTTTAGGTAAACACAACATTCCTGAAAACTAGTTGAAAAATGAATCTAACCTGTTAGCTGAAGGCAAAGTGACCCACAACCATGTAACAGAATAAGCCCCTTTGGGTGACATTCTGTGTACTGACTTTCTTCTTCGATTATGTTTCTTACTGGAGCAGCTCTGATTTTGTGTTGGTTAGATAAATTGGTCCTTTGCAGTGATAGGGGCCCTGAGAGTTCTGTACACATTTCTTTCTATAGATCATGTTCTACCCAAGCAAGTGAGAATTCACTTGGCTGACAGATGTTCACGGAGGAGCAAGGTATGTGCAGTGTACAATATGGATGGTGATGGTGTGGCTCCCTCTACTGCAGTATCCTAGATGGTGTTGCTGGTCCCTGTTGGGGTTCTGTGGCTTAACTAATAAAGAAAAGAGACAATACTTTTAAATAAATAAATAAATAAATAAAACAAAAACAAATCAACCACCAACCCCAAAGACCACACTAATAAATTTAGCTCACTAAGATTCTCTAGGGTAAGTCACAAAGTTGTACCTTATTTCAGACAGTAGACCTGACAGAAAACAAAAACACTCCGCCAAGAGATTCAGCTCCTTTTAAGGCAGGGAAGTGCCTTAAGGAGGAGGTGGGGTATTCTTCCACAAACCCTCTTGTGTCTCTTAAAGTTCCTTTTCCTCCTGCCTCCATTGATTACTCTTCTCCTTTTTCAAGTACTTTTCTTTTTCTCTCCTATGCCCTGATCCTTGTTATCTAACTTTCGATTTTTTACTTCCCTTATTGTTTTGGGCTTGTTTTCTCTTTTTGATTTTCACCTCACTACTTCTTTGTAAGGCAAAATGCTTGGGAAGGAGTTGTTTTTTTTTTCTGACAATAGCATTGGCCATTGTTACAAAATCAATAAAGTGGAGAAAAGTGCACTGGCAGCCCAAAAAGAAACTGGTTCAGTGTCCTGATGCTGCAGTTATTACTGTGCACCAGCACCATGAAAACTAAGGGTTAACCACCTTCTGCCACCCACACAACCAGGAGAGGAAGCCGGCTGAGGAGCATCAGGCAGACAGATCTGTGTTCCTACACGTGTCCTGTCTCACTGTGATATGGCAGCAGTGTGACCGGTCATCCCTGTGCCACACAGAGCTCGTCGCCTCTCACTTAACTGAGGAGAAACAAATTCCCAAGGGCTAGGTTTAGAACTGATGTGGAAAATGGTTGCATGGCAATTTGCACTTACTCTAAGCACACTTATCTGAAATCAAGATGCAAATTTACATCTACTTTTCAGACACCTGCAATGACTGGTGGCTTGTGCAGCAAGTTACTAGCTGGTCTCTCATCAGCAGAGTGACAGCGTGTAAGTGTTATTCCTTTGTATCTTTGCAGTGTCAGCAAAGATCTGTGATTTGAGCTCATGTCTGACTTTGCAGTCAGAACTGGTGCTGAAGTGTTTACCTGACTGCCTCCATCTGAAGCAGATGTGGAAGGTAATGTCTAGCCGGTAGATGACTGTGAGGACCCAGTTCTTGTGTAATTTTCAGTCACTCCAGCTAGATCCATTAAAAGATGTACAGCTACCCCCTTTGACTCTTCCTGCCTACCAGCAGCTACTTTCTCCTCCTTTGTGGACAGTTCTTGAAAATGCACTATCCTTCATACACTGCTGGAAAGAAGATCAGTTCAGGAAAGAGAACTTTCTGGATTCCGCAGCATGTGTCTATGTGCATATGAAATTACTTTCTGGAGTCAGTTGTGCAGCTGCAAGTCCCTTTTATTTTATTTTTTTTTTCTGTGAAATGCACAAAACATGACACCTTTTGTAAAACCCCAGCTTCCAAACGCCCAGGATTATGATGAGAATTTTTTTATTTGAAAGGAAGGCAAGTTCTTTGCTTTCATCCTGCCAGAGAAATATTTGAAAATTGGACCACTTGGAGCTTGAAAAATAACAACACAAATTTAAAAGTTCATTACATTTAAAAAAACTTGTTATTTTTTAGAGCCTGAAGCTGGCAATATAGCATAAGTCCTATCTTGCTGTCAGCTCACAGATTTTACTTAAATTAGATACTAAAGGAGTTCAGCAGTCCTCATAAAAAAAAAAAAAACCTGGGGCCATCTGGTTCCAAGAGTTTCTTCTAAAATTATGACTCCCTGTTGCAAGTGGTGCCCAGCTGCAATTGGCTGAGAGGTAAATAAGCCACCGCCGGAGGGGAGAGAAAAAGACAGTGAACAGAAACTTCCCCCAGAAAATTAGCACACGACACTTCAGCTATTTATTCATTTTTCCAACACAAAAGCATTTCAAACTAATGAATTGCATTTTCCAGTGACAGAAAAATCAATGTGTTTTAGAAGTGCACCAATAAGACAAACTCGTTTCAAAAAAAGTTCTATAAGAGATGCTGTGTTAAGGTTTAAAAAGGAAAGTGGGAGGAGATATTAGATGCTCCAAGACAAGTGAAATTATTTAGGTGTACTTCTGTTAGTACAAAAGCTGCACTGTATTATTACTATGAAGACAGAATAATCAAGACACGTGGTAATAGACAAGTCAAGCAATGATGTGGGAGTCTACCTGCTGAAGTTACCTTCCTGAAACTATGAAGAAAGGAGAATGTGTCAAACAGAAGACCATTAAATGTGAAATAACAGGAAAAAAAAGTGATGAAAAGGCAGTGTGTAAAATGAGATCCTGTCTCCTGGTAACCCTGTGGAAAAGTCAGATTTAGTGATAGAGATTATAGCTTAAATTATGCATGAATGAATGTCACAGCTAGAAGCTTTGACTTCTGAAGTTCTTGCTGTGGAACTAGTCTAACCTCTCTGCTGCTCAGTGTTAAATCTGTGAAAATGCCAGTGCCTACCGAATGAGCAAAATAGGTATTTTCTGTCTGGCACAGGCACAAAACCTCACATTTCTGATTAAAACCACAGTTCACAGTTGATAGAGTCACATAAGCAAGATACTTATAATTTATGGCTACAGCAGCTCTGTTCAGAGATGAATAATTACCCCACCACAATTTAGCAAAACCCTCTAAAGTCCTGCACTGTTCCAGTGTTCCTTTAAAATCAGAACCACAAAATGATTTTGACACTCGTGTTACACATTGCGACACACGTAAAGCAAATATAGGTGGCGTCCATCATTTTTAGCATCCGTCAATGTTCTAACAGAAAGGTTAGCTGGACTTGGTTCTGCAGACCAATGCAATGTAGGAAGCCCACAGGCAATGTAGGAAGCTCTTGGATAAGGAAGAGTACCACCAGGGTGATCCAGTGTTTGAGGAGGGGGACCAGCCTACATGTGCTCTGGATCACAAAAAGGAGGTAACTCAGTGTCTGTCTCATGGTGACCACATGAGGGCTCGCTGCACATGCTTTCTGTTACTCCATGCAGCAGGCCACTGGCCCTGTCTTGGCAAAAAGCCTTAAGCACATATCTTCCAAATTATCCACAGGAAAACAGAGCATAAAACACTGCAATGATCCCAAAAATGAAGCTTCAGTTAGCTTTCTTGCTCAGTGCAGACCACCAGGGTGGCATCAAGTCCCAGTGCAATTAGCAGCAGGACTGCGTGGTCCCATTGGTACCAGACATGATTGAACTGACATGTCACTAAACATGTCATACAATTGTCACTAGATCACGACTGAACTGTTGGCTTTACTAGGCAGTTAAAGAAGGGGTGGAGAAGAACATCTTTATATAGGAACCTGTTTTAGATATCAATAAATCTTAGGGTTTTTTAAATTAAAATAGCAACTTCCTTGAGAAAGGAAATTTTTAGAGCCTGATCTATTGAAAGAATTAGTGTATTTGGCACCATCTCTAATCTGTGAAGACATACCTTTGTCCTTGCCTGAAATGCACTTAGTTTTAAAACCCCTGCCTATCCACAGTGTGGATGCCAGCTCCACAAACATATCTAACAATTCTGTACTGTAGGCAAACTGCCCCTCCATCACTCCTTGCCTCACGGGTTCCCCAGCTGCTTAACAGCCATATTGTGTCATGAAATAGCATGCCATTCAGATACATCTAACATATTTTTATTTTCTTTTAACAGCTACAGTAGAAGATTACTAAACTGATTGCAGGTTATAATATATCAGCAGTTTATATATATATATATATAAACTGTGTACCAAAACAATTATACTAGCAGCTGATTTCAACAATAACTATTAGGGACCCACTCAAAGACCAGTACTGGTTGTATTATTTGATGTTGTGACAATATTTTGCCTAATTCAAAGCAGTATCAAAAAACAATGCACTGGACTTTATATGCAAATGTGGTGGTACTTGTCTGCAGGGTTTGCCACTGTTTCTGTTCAGTTACGGTGGTCAAAACTTTGTGAAAACTCATAGGGGAATGAGGACAGATTGATAGCCACCTACAGGTCAACACCTTACAGCACGACATCGCCCTAACGTGTGTCAGTTTTGAACAGCAGCTTGGTGGAGCATAGATATTAGCACCCTGCATGGCTTCCTTCTCAAAGAGAAAGAGAAGAAAAGCAGCACCAACAGGAGCTCTTGGAAGGGACTGGAGATGACTGTAGAAAAAATAAAGGCTTAGGGACAGAAAAACTAAACCAAACCAAACCAAAACAACAAAAAAACCCAAACAAACAACAACCAACCAACCAACAACAACCGAAAAAACCCACAACAAAACAGAATGGGTAACCTTGCATCTGCAGTGTGTGAAGAGTACATGGAGAAATAAAGGAGATAACCACAGGGAGGGTCCTGGGCTTTTGAGGGATGGCAAAAATAGTATGGAGAGGAGCAAGTGGAATGCAATACAAGCCACTGCTATGTATGGCAAGGGGAACAGCATGGCACAGAGGGTCTTTGCCATCACAGGGAAGAGTGTGACAAGAGCTCTGGTAACTCCACTGAGAGCTCTCAGACTCTGTGTTTCTGCAGGTTTGTATCCCACCACACATACCAGGGAGTGATCCCTACTGTACCTTGGGCCAAGTATGAGTTGTTTCTATGAGTTTAAGGAGAGGTCATTACTGCCATCCAAAGATCTCGCTGCCCCCCTGGGAGCTTCATGTTATGCGGCTCTCAAGACCGACTGCTGAAATATTAAGTGACAGTGAAAACCAAACTATATCAAAAAAGCAGTGTCCAGAAACTAAAGCATCTTACAGTATGAACTATTAGGTTAGAGAAATTTGTACTGAGCCAGCTCTCTAGTGCAGCCATGAGCATACAGGCAGTGAGATTCATGAAAACAAACTCTTGTTAGACATTCAAATTCATGCTTTGAGTCCCTCAGACCTTCTGCCCTTTGTGCTACTTTACAAGCACTAACCTGACTGTTATGGGGAAAATTAATTTCCAGACATGCTCCAGTCAGTAAACTGTTGACTGTCATAAACTCAGTGTATGCACACTTGAAAAACAATACACACAAATACAATGCTGCTTACAAAACAGGAACTTCAGGAAAGAGACCTCTCAGAGCATCTGCACGAAGAAATTATTGAAAAAAAGGCTCAGAGTAGTAGTTCTAATGAGTTATTCCCAGTAAGATGACTGGTTATTATTTCCTAGTAAAAGCATACCCATTCAGCAAAGGGTCAGAGCTAAACTGCACGCCTCTTGCTGTGCAAACCAGTTGTCAGCTGAGGTCTGAGTCAGGGAGTGAACCCAGCATGGCCAGGGCTCAGAAGGCACAATGCCTCTGCAGTGTGAGAATGGAAGTGTCATGTCACAGCAGAACAGACCATCTCACCCCACACCACCTCATCCTTGTCCCAGCCTGCACCTTCACCACAGAAACCACTTTGGAAGACATTTCCCAGATCCAGTGCCAATGTCACTTGGCAGGAGATCAACTCCCCATAAGGAATGAAGTTATAGATTTAAGAAGGAAATCAAGAAGCCTCTTCTTTTTTTTCCCCCTGCATTATAATTAGTAGGAACCAATCTTCCTTTGGCTCTCTGAGCAGTATCTGGCAGGGATGTGGAACTGAAACATTTAATTCTCTAAGCAGTGACCATACTGGTTCTTATCACCAGGCTGCTTTCCCTTTGCCTCTCTCACCCACCATCAATGCTGGTAGGTGATATCTCTGAAGTAAGAGAGCATCAGTCATGCAAGGTAGAAATTCTCTCATTTTGCAACACTGATTTGCTAATTCAGTGCTGGGGAAAATTGGAACTTGCTTAACCCTATCCATCCAGCTCAAATTTATATTCCCTTCCTTTGATGGCTGCAAATATCTCATGGTACTTAATTAACAGAATATTGTGACGATCTGTCTTTGCAAACATTTAAAACAAAACTGTTTATATTCCACAAGAGATTATCAGATTTAAACAGGGATTGATTCAGGGAAATACAATGCCCTGTGCTTTGCAGGTCAAAGTGTTTGATCACAGTTGGGTTTTTTTCTGTATTTATGACTTTTTTTTTCTTTGCAAATTGAAATTATTAAACTGTATCGTCGAAAAAACCACAAGTGCTCATACCATTAACAGAATCACAATGAAACAGAAGGCAGGAAGTAGGGTAACTGTGGGTGGCTACTACACTTTCAAAAAGCAAGAGCATCTTGAAACAAAAAAAAAAGAAATCAGCAGAGGAATGTTCCTACTCTGTGGGAGCAGGATGGAACCGTGGAGAAGAGTTTGATCATCTTCAGCCCTGGCCCACTTTCCTGTTTCCTGCTTTGTCTTTTCCTTTATATTTTGTAGGACATTCTATTATTATGCACGTGTCTATACTGTACCACATGAGAAACCTCTGAATGGGAAATGCAGCCTATCTGTGGTTTTGGTTGTGAAGCAGTCTTGTGGGTTATGTTTGGACTTTTCTTGATTTTTGAACTCTTGTTTCTGGTAGCTCTGCTACATGGTCTTCCAGCAGCTCTCATCTCACTTCAGACCTGCATCTAAAAACAGGCACAGTGTAAGCAAAACATCCTAAAATGTCATTTATTCAGAAATCTTACAATTTCATTTCTTTTTGCTGCTTTGTCATGTAGGGTAAAACAGTAAAAAGATTTTAGTCCAAACTGTGTAATTAAAGGAATCTTAAATAAACATGTATTTTGGTTTCATTTCTTGCAGCTATACAAGCTCCTCTAAAACTGGTATGAAGAAGCTGCATGTCTGCAGATATGCAAAAAGCAGGTAAAGAGGAAATTAATTATCTTCTGTTACTAAAAGAAAGGTTGTTTCCTAGCTCATTTATAGAAAAAATGAGCTGCTGAATAAACAGTCTCTGATTTATTTTCACACCCCTGCTTAGCTCCTTAAGTGTGCTGAATGCTGAAGAGAAAACTGAGAGGTAGTAAACTTAGCCCTGGGAAAAAAACTGCTCTTTAAATGCATTTTTATAACATCCTTACATACTGATTTTTCCAAGCCTGCACAAAGTTAGTGGATTAGGATATCTGATTCTTACCAGCCTACCAGATAATTCTATTCAGGTCAGAATGACCTCAGTACTCATGAAGATTTTGTCATGGTGGTATTTTTCTTAAAACTTAACCTTTCATTGGTTGCCTTATTTACAGAGTACATTTCATGCTTAACTTCTTTGGGGGAATTTCTGAGAAAGGTCAACATTGTCTTCAGTCTTGTCTATGTTAGCATGATGAAACTGTTTTCTGTAAATTGTTCCACCCCACAATCTAGAATTGGTCTGACACCCTTTGTCACCAAGGTAAGGCCTGTAAAGCATTCAGCACTGATTTAAGGCTACTCGTGATCATGTCACCTCTATGGGTAGAAAAGCAGCTCCAGGCAGCCTCAGAGAAAGGTCACAGGTTAACTGAATGAGGCAGCAGACTCTTCTCTCCACTCCCCATTAACCTATTTGCATGTCTGAGTTATTTCACTTGGTTTTGATAGAGTGAAAAGACCGGTAATCTTCTCCATAGTTACGTCTTGTGCCAAAAAAAAAGAAAATAAAATACATGAAAAATTTTTCAGAAAATGTCTTTATGCTAAAGGAGAAAAGTGAAAATTGTTACAAATTTTGCAGTGGGACAACTGCAGGATATTGGAATAAGAAAATTTTACAGTTTTGTTCAACATGAATAAATCCTACCTATAATAGCTAGGTTTTTTTGCTTTTTTATTTCACTTTAAGAGCTTTCTGTTAGCTCTAGAAGGCAGACTTGCTACTTGTGTCAACAGACACATAAAGAGGGGTAGCACACATGTCTTGTACTTCAAACACACACCAAATTGAAATTTCCTAGGCTGTTCTTGACATTAACTACCATAGATACATCTCTTTTGCTAATGGCTTAGCAATTTTTGCCTGAAGAGCTTTCAAAAGGTTGTTCCCAATAACTTGTTGGCCCTGGGCAGCCAGCCCCTGCCTGAGCGATGCTGGCTGCAGATGTGCCCGTCTGCAGCCCCACCTCCTTGGTGAGCCTGGATCTGATCCACCCCCCCACCCTGTCCAGGCCTGTCCTGGTTATCAGTATCCTGCTCCAACCACAAAATTCAATGTCCAAGTGGAAACCATTAATGAGTGGTGTCCCTCAAGGGTGTGGACTGGGACCAATAGTATTTAATATCTGCATCAGTGACACAGACAGTAGGATCAAGTGCACCCTCAGCAAATTTGCAGTCAACACCAAGCTGAGTGGTGTGGTTGACATGCCTGAGGGACAGGATGCCATCCACAGGAACTTGACAGGCTTGACAGGTAGACCCTCATGATGTTCAGGAAGGCCCAGTGCAAGGTCAGGGCAACCCCTAGTATCAATAGATGCTATGGGGTGACGGGATTAAGAGCAGCCCTGTGGAGAAGGACTTGGTCCTTAAAAGGTCCCTTCTAAATGTCTTAAAGGTCCCTTCTAATCCAAACTATTCTGTAAGTCTAGGATTCTAGATGTGGGTCTGCATCATGGTCAGCAAGGGCACTGCCTGTGCCAGGAGCACCCTTGCTCCTGGTGCTTGCTAAGCCTCACCAGTTTGCTCCTGTCTGTACCTGGCAAATTCAAGAACAAGATCCCTCACTTGAGGAATGACTCTTCCTTCCTATTAAATGTTTCTTCTAAAGAATGTCAGAGATACCAAAATGCACAGAAGATAAACAACCAGGCACCTGGCCTCAAGTGTACTTTGCTTTTCTGTTGTGATTATTGTTCTAGTAATTCTTCTTGATTTCCATTATTTCATTTTCCCAGAAAGACCTCAAAATTACCTTGTTAGTATTTTCCTTATTCCAGCACCTAACAAGATGATGAAATTCATGGTGACAAATGGTGAATTCCAAACTCTGGAGGAAAGCCTAGATAGCAGAGGGTCTCTGCACTGTAAGATAGCTCTTGGATCCCACTCCACCACAAACAACAGTCCATCAACCTTTTCTGCATCAGCTGTAGAGAAGGTACTGCATAATTTAGTAAAGCACAGTAGAACCAAGTTGTTTCTGTTTCATAAATTTTGAGATATTATCTTGAAAAAAAACCCCCAAATTCTTGCCATTTCCAATATTCCTTCAATAGAAATGGTTCAGAACCACTTAGGGAGCTAAAAAGCACAGTTGAAGGCTGTGTGGGAGTATTTGCGTATGCATTGGCAGGCTGAGAGGGAAGAAAAGAATTAAGATAAATACAGCACTTTTCAGTGTTCAGCAGAGCTTGGTGTAAAGTCTGCACTACAGCAACTTAACAATTCCCTGTAGTTTTCTCTTCAAAAGAGGATATTAAAAAAAAGAAAAGGAGAAGGACAGAGTTGTTTATAATGTTTTTAGTAATGTCACCTTTTATAGCCCTCCTATCAAACAGCTTCACAGACTTACATGTTTTAATTATCCTATAACCTGCCCTGCTGAGACTGGTAGGAAACTAAGCAGAATTCTGTGTTTTACCAGCGGTAAACTGAAGACCATGTCGTAAAAGCCCTCTCTGTGTGTTTGTGTAAATGGCTCTACAGGTGTGTGTATGGATGGAGAAACAGGTACCAGAAAACAGCAGGCAGAAGAGAGGGAAGGTGTGTGCCAAGCTGTAGCATGTGAGAGTCTGGCACCAACTGATAAGCTCCAGAGACCAGCAGTCCTCCTGAATCCATGAAACTTGGTAAACTCAGAACACTGAGACTCTGCTGAATCCATCCAAATCCACTAACATCAACCACAGGTCGTACAACTTAGGTGACATCCAAGAAAGATGCTATGTGTAAAACTGTATGATTATCTATCTATCTATCTATCTATCTATCTATCTATCTAAATTACACACATATATATCTACAATGAAACAAAGCACCTGAAGGGACTTGCTGGGCACCCACCCCGAAGGCCCCAGCACATCAATACATGCCTCTGCTTTTAAGCAGCAGTTGAGGTTAGTTCCCAACTCTCACTCCACACACGTACCCATTACTGAGCACGTTTGTGAACCACGTGAGGGAATAAGTGAATCCAGTGTGTGATGAGTCCCTTACTATTTTACAGGATCACTAAAGGCTCTCTAATCAATACTGGTGTGAGCTGTGTTTCCCTCAGCTTGATCCCACCAGAGAAAAGGGGAATCTACAATAATCCAGTACTGCAAAGTTTAGCTCCTATATTTTTTGTGGATATCCAAGTGTGGAGCTACCTCACCTTAGGGAGGGTGCTTGACATTGGATCCAGACTTTCTAACACAGAGACTAGGGTATGTTTCCAGTGTGGCATTCCTTAAGTGGCTGTCACCACCACTGTAGGAAAGCCCAGACCCAGACATGGGAACACCACAGATCTGGAGAACTGGTATGATTGCATGGGACAAACTAAAAAGCTGCAAAACAAACTATTAATCTTTACACATGTGCATACTGCAGGCCCCTCACTCAAGCTTCTAGAACACATGGTCCATAAATGCCAAGGAAAATAGTCTCTTCTTGAGACCTCTTCAGTTGTGCCAAATCAGTAACACGCCCCTCTTCCAGCAGAGTCACCAGGACTGACTCATGCTCCTGCCATCCTAGAGAAATCCCAGGGCTACCAAAAACAACCCCAACACCAAAGCGACTTCTGCGGTGCTCATGCCATGTTGGCTCAGGAGGACACCAAATTCAGACGACACTTCATGTTTTTCTGTCAACTCTGTTTCTCATGTGAACTGACAATAGCCATTTTCAGGGAGAAGCTACCAGGATCTATCAGAATTCTTCTCAAAACAAGCTTCATCTTTAAAGACTGGGCCTGCTGAAAGCATTCTCCTGAGTTTTGGCCTCCCTGCCTGCCCCAGCCCATCTCTGCTTCTACCTGCCAGATGGATGACTAGAGTGTAGTCTTCCAGACAGTTACAAATTTAAATAGCATTACCTGTTTCCTGCAAACTAATGACAAGAATGTGCTACCCACACATCTGGGCAGGTACCAGTCGTGGCAGGTGTTTTTGATAGGAACAGCAATACCTGCCAAGGGGTTATCCTGCAGCTCCACTTCTGAGCATTTCACAGCCCATGTGCTTTGAAATCCCCAGACTATTCTCAGGAAACTAAATGCAGCGGTTTTTCTAATTCAGTTGGAGGTCTGTGTAGCTGAGGGTACATCAGATATTTTATGAAAGCAAGAGATGATTAGTTAAATGGAAAAATCGCTTTGAAATTAAATGGAAATAATTTCTTTAGAAGGAACACGCTTTTAAGATCTTTCAGTGTCGTTTGGGTTTGCGTGACCTCTTGTGGTCAAATCCCTGCCTTGCAGGTCCACTTTTGTACTCGCAGTGAGAGCAAGCCTGTGATTTTTTTGGCTACAGTTGTGCCGAACGGTAGGAGAGATTTGGGCTTGCAATAGGAAATGGCAATTTTTAGTGAAAGAAAAGTCCATGCTAACAGACACCGAGTGACATTAGGTAATTTTTCTCTGATAAAAACTAGTTCTTATTTTTGCTCTGCAGTACTGTAGCTTAAGTGCAACAGGTAGGAAACAGGAAATGGATTGTATTCTAATGCACCAAAAAGTTGCTTGTAAAGGACATAGCCTCACCTATGCACAGGAAAAAAACATGTAGGAAGGCCGCAGCTTGAGAACTGAGTTCAGTATTGGGCACCACAATTTAGGGTGATTGAGGTGCTGGAGCGGGTCCAGAGAAGGGCAACAAAGCTGGTGAGGGGTCTGGGTAACATGGCTTATGAGGAGCGGCTGAGGGAACTGTCTAGCTTGGAGAAGAGGAGGCTGAGGGGAGACCTTATTGCTCTCTACAATTCCCCGAAAGGAGGCTGTAGTGAGGTGGAGGTTGGTCTCTTCTCTCAGGTAACTAGTGATAAGCCAAGAGGAAATAGGCTTAAGTTGCTCCAGGGAAGGTTTAGACTGGATGTTAGGAAGAATTAGGCTATCGGTTAACGACAGGACTAGGGGGA
>NW_008626234.1:0-605 GCF_000691845.1 Merops nubicus
CACAGCGCTTCTCCTGGGACAGCGGGCGGGGAAAGATTCGTCCCACCAAGTCCCACCAAGAAAGAGGGGACTCCTCTAGAGATGGTGTGAAGACAAAGCCGTGAAAAGTTTTTCAGGGAAAAGTGTAAATCACGACGTGTTACAGAAGGACCCATCATCTACTGCACCCCAGAAGAGAGGAGCCCCCCTCCCAGGGCTGCTCAGCTGCTGCTGGGAACCCCCAGGTGGAGAAAAGCCCAGCCAAGCACCACTGCTGGGCCAGCCGGGTGTTCCTCACCATTAGTGTCCGTGTGCTGGCAACCACCAAGTGCCACAGTCACCTACCAGATCTTTGTTAAGAGTCCTGCATGGGGGAGAACCTCATGGAGTTCCACAAGGGCACGTGTAGGTCCTGCACCTGGGGAGGAGTAACCCCCTGCCCCAGGGGAGGGGTGACCTGCTGGGGAGCAGCTCTGTGGAGAAGGATTGAAGAGTATGGGTGGGCAAGCTGCCCATGAGCCAACAGTGTGACTACAAGGCAAAGAAGACCACAGGGGTCTGGGGTGCATGAAGAAGAGTGTGGCCAGCAGGTCAGGGGAGGTTCTTCTCCTCTATTCCACACTGGT
>NW_008626234.1:860-4906 GCF_000691845.1 Merops nubicus
GGACCCAGGGGGTGGCCACCTGAGCAGGAGGAGAAACTTCTTTGGGGTGAGGGTGGCCGAGCCTGGAGCAGCTGCCCAGAGAGGCTGTGGAGTCTCCTGCTCTGGAGAGATCCCAAACCCTCCTGGCTGTGACCCTGGGCACCCTGCTGTGGGTGAGCTGCTGGAGCAGGGGGTTGGAGGAGATGATCTCCAGAGGTCCCTCCCAACCCCACCATGCTGGGTGATTCTGTGATCACCACCAGACTTCTGAGCCCCTGGGATGAGCAGGGCTCGCTGCTCTCTTGGCCACACACAGCTCCAGCCACCGCTGCGTTCTTCTGACCCTGAACTCCCTGCATCCATTTAACCTTCCAGGGCTCCTTCAGCCCACATCTCTGCAACAAGCTGCCTGTTGGTTTACTTTTTTTTTTTTTTTTAAAAAAAACCCACATTTGTTTCAAGCTCCCTTTTTCGGGGAAGGATGAGACACACGTCACGTGTGAGAGGCAACCCCAAGTCCCTCGTGCAGGGGGTGCAAGGTGTCCAGACTCAGGTGCAGAAACTGAGAGCAACTGCAGAGAGCCGGGTGTCCCCCTTGCATTTGTTTTGCTAATGAAGATTTTCTGTTTAAGATACATAATAGTGGAATTTTGTCTTAAATTTAATGAATATGGAGCTTCCTGTTGCCCTGATGTGCTCCATCTCTCTAGGGGTGTGGTTTGGGTTTATCATTGGCTCTTTCTGGGCTCACACTTAGGAAAGATCTTGCTCTGCTACTGCTGTGATTTCTGAGGTGTGTGGCCAGAGAAGGGCAATGAAGCTGGGGAAGGGTCTAGAGCCCAAGTGCGGAGCTGGGGGTGCTGAGCCTGGAGCAAAGGAGGCTCAGGGGAGACCTTCTGGCTCTGCACAGCTCCTGACAGGAGCCTGGAGCCAGGGGGGGGTCGGGCTCTGCTCCCAAGGAACAAGCCACAGGACAAGAGGAAATGGCCTCAAGTTGCCCCAGGGGAGGTTGAGGTTGTCCCTGAGGAACAATTTCTTGCCCTGGAGGGTTGCCCAGGGCTGTGCCAGGCTGCCCAGGGCAGTGGTGGAGTCCCCACCCCTGGAGGGGTTTCCAAGCCGTGGAGATGTGGGGTGAGGGACACGGGGCAGTGGGGACCTGGCAGTGCTGGGGAAAGGTTGGACTCCATGATCTTAAAGGTCTCTTCCAACTGGAATGGTTTGTTGGTTCTATGATTCCTGCAATCTTGAACAAACAAGCTGGGAAAGTTCCAGTTGCCAGTAATGTTCACTTTTTTTCTCATAAGTGCACTTTCCCCCTTTCTTTTTACAAAGCCCACCCCCAAATCAGCTCACAACTCAGACAAAGTTGCTCTATTCTCACCAAAAACTTGTACTGAAATGCAGCTTCTTGATTAAAAATGAAATCAGGGTATAAAGGGAAACTGAGGCACAGCAATGCAGCTTGCCCTCGCTCAGCCCAGGAAATGGGTTAACTGGGGGCAGAGCTGGGTAAGGGGATATGAGACCCCCTATCCTGGGCTGCACCCCAGCAGCGTTGGCAGCAGGTCAAGGGGAGACCCCAGCTGCATCCAGCTCTGGAGCCCCCAACACAAGGAGGACATGGAGTTGTTGAAGATGATCCAAGGGCTGGAACCCCTCTGCTGGGAGGCCAGGCTGAGAGAGTTGGGGTTGTTCAGCCTGGAGAAGAGAAGGCTCCAGGGAGACCTTATTTGGGCCTTCCAGTATCAGAAGGGGGCCTACAAGAAAGCTGGGGAGGGACTTTTTACAAGGGCATGTAGTGATAGGAAGAGGGTTGATAGCTTCAAACTGGCAGAGGGGAGATTTAGATTAGAAATTAGGAAGTTCTTCACTGTGAGGGTGGGGAGACACTGGCCCAGGTTGCCCAGGGAAGCTGTGGATGCTCCATCCCTGGTGGGGTTCAGGTTGGATGGGGCTTGGAGCAACCTGGTCTAGCAGGAGGTGTCCCTGCCCATGGCAGAGGGGGTGGAACTGATGATCTTTCAGGTCCTTTCCAACCCAGTGAGTCCCAGCCCCACAGGCTGTGAGGTGACCTGCCCAGTCCCACGGGTGATTACACCTGGAAGAGCCAACACAAAGCCCTGCTTGTGTCTTGTCCCTCAGCCCCAGGGGTGGAAGCCCAGCAGCCTTCTCCTTCACACCGACTGCTTGATTGTTTCCTCTTCCTCTGCTTAAAATCAAAGCCACGGAAAGGAGTGAACTTTTCATTAAGAAATGAGAGCGTGTGAGACACACCAACCACGTCTGGACGCTGCCTTTTGAGGAAGACGTGGAAGCAAGCCAAGGGGAGAGCCATGGAAATCAGCAGCTGTCTACAAAATGACCTGTGTGGGAAGAGGAGCAAACCAGGGTTGTTTAGTCTGGAGAAAACAGCTGAGATCTCCTAATATGTAAAAAGGAAAGAATTACTGGGCTCGTCCTGCAGGAGGGAGAGGACTTCTTCTGGTCAAACATGTAAACTGAGCAGTTAAGCCCAGAAACAGTGTGTAGAAGATGGTGACATCTCCCTTGGTGGCATTTTTTGAAGAGCAAACTGGAAAGGCTGAGGAGTGGATCCTGCTGTGGGGCAGGGATGGAGAAGGCAACCTCCTAAATGTCCCAGGACATTCAGCTGTCAAAGAGCTCACACTGTTCCAGACTTGCCAATAATCCCCCAAATCAGCTGTTGGCAGCAACAGGATATCCTAAGAGAAGAAACTCTCCAACTTAGCCCTGCAGGGAACTCTCCTTGAAAGCTTCCTGCTCTGCAGCCAAATATCCCAGACTCTAGGAGGAGCTCGTTTCAGAGCAGGATTCCCCAGGGAGCACCCAAACACCCAGCCCCTGCAGAGGGGCACAACCTGAGGTGTGTCCAGGAGGGGACCACGGGAGAAGAGACCAACAGGGGCTGAAGGCAGCAGAGTGCCAGCAAGGAGGGGGCTGCAGTAACACCTCCCTGTGCCACCTCTCTCAGACCCTTCACCAGGAAAGTGGAGGTACTAACCTAGGCCAGGCCTCAGGAGAAGCAGGCAGGAACACAAGCCTTCCTCTTCCAAGAGGCATTTTTGAAGCAACATCATTAAACCAGAGCTGAAGGTGCTTTTTGAGGACTGTAAATCCAAAGCTCAGCCATTGCTGTGCCCCCTGGTGGATCTCCAGGTTTTGGAGCTTCTCCTCCTCTAGTCCAGTTGTTGTCTTTTAACTAATTTGTTTATGTAATGTATGTGGTTAGCTCATTCTGAAAAATAATTAACTGTTAGAAAAGAGGCAATGCTAGGTTATTAAAAATTAGAAGGATCACTCGTGACACTTGAATGGGCATTCTTTGAATGTCAACAAAAATTGGCCCATGGATGTAGAAGATATTTCTAACAGAGGATTTCTGAAGAGTACTTGCTTGTGGAAGGAGAAATAATAGAAGTTAAATTAGTCACACACTAATCCCAGGGTTAATTAGAGACAAAGTAATCATTTGAAATGCTGCAGAAAACACAAGCAGCTCAATGATTGCCAAAGGGCAAATGAACACGAAGTCCAGATGTTCATTACAGAACCATGGAATCATTAAGGCTGGAAAAGACCTCTGAGATCATCCAGTCCAACCATCAACCCAACACTACCATGAGCACTAAACCATGTCCCCAAGTGTCATGTCCACATGTTTTTTTGGACCCCTCTAGGGCTGGGGACTCCAGCACCTCCCTGGGCAGCCTGGGCCAACCCCTCACCACTCTGCCAGGAGAGAAATTCTTCCTCATATCCAACTGAAACCTCCCCTGGGACAACTTCAGCCCATTGCCTCTTGTCCTATCACTGGTTATGTGGGAGAAGAGACCAACCCCCACCTCACTCCAACCTCCTGTCAGGGAGCTGTAGAGAGCAAGGAGGTCTCCCCTCAGCCTCCTCCAGATTTAACACCCCCAGGTCCCTCAGCTGCTCCTCCCCAGCCATGTTCCCCAGACCCCTCACCAGCCCCACTGCCCTTCTCTGGACCTGCTCCAGCCCCTCATTGCCCTTCTTATCCTGTGGCACCCAACACTGACCCCAGC
>NW_008626234.1:5060-9905 GCF_000691845.1 Merops nubicus
CACCAGCCCCAGGTCCTTTCCTGCCAGGCAGCTTTCCAGGCACTTTTCTTGTAGTGGTGGACAGTGCAGGCAGTTGGTTTTCTCCTTCAAGTATCTCCCCACCTGCTGTGCACTGGAGCTTTGCTGAGGGAACTCTCCCCAGTGGGAGAGCAGGGGCCCTAGAGGAGCAGGCAGCACTGATGGCCCTCAGCTCCAGGCCTCCTGAAGTCTCTCAGGCGTGGGAGCAGAGGCTCAGCCACCCATGGGAATGAGCCAAACGAGGTCATTTCTGAAGGCAGCAGCAGTTGTGTTCTGCTCAACCTGTCTGGACGTGTTGAACAGGTAAATGAGAGCAGAACCTAACTGTTTACATCTGAGCTTACAACCCTGACGTGTGGGAAGAGGCTCAGGCAATGTCTGCGTGCCAGGCATGCTCTGGGTGGAAGTGGATGAGTATCAATATCCCTCTGAGTATCAATATCCCTGAGTATCAATATCCCTCTGTGTAGCACAGGGCTGTTCACAGAATCCCAGAGTGGCTGAGGTCTGCAGGGACCTCTGGAGATCATCTCCTCCAACCCCCTGCTCCAGCAGCTCACCCACAGCAGGGTGCCCAGGGTCACAGCCAGGAGGGTTTGGGATCTCTCCAGAGCAGGAGACTCCACAGCCTCTCTGGGCAGCTGCTCCAGGCTCGGCCACCCTCACCCCAAAGAAGTTTCTCCTCCTGCTCAGGTGGCACCTCCTGGGTTCCAGTTGGTGCCCGTTGCCCCTTGTCCTGTCACTGGGCACCACTGACAGAGTCTGGCCCAGCCTCTTGGCCCCACTTTAGCTCTTGAGCAGCATATCTGTTGTCAAATCTGCTCTCAGCATCCCAAGCCACGGTGGCTTTGGCTTTTTGGGAGTCAGCTGGGAGCTCAGGAGCACTGCTGGAGCAGGGGAGCAGGACACTAAGGACATAGCCCAGTTGTCCCATTACACTACAAGCTTCTGCACCTTCCCATTGGGTGCAGCAGGGCAACACAGTGAGTTATGAATGCAAAAAATATATTCCTCACCCTCCTAATTAACCATCAGTGACGCTGCCAGAACAATAAGGGAATTGTTCTGTTAAATAAGCTGCTCAAGCAGCCTGCAGTGACACCCTTCAGGCAGATTTTACAACAAGTTTTCCATAGGAACACCCCTCAGAAGCCTTCAGCCCTGGAGGTGACACCCAAGCAGCACAGCTCCTGCAACTGAGGCTCTGGTAGTGGGTTGTTTCATCACCAGTTTATGTTGACAGAGACCTACATCTATGAAGTACAGATCCATGTTCTTTTCCCTCTCAAAACCCACATGAAAGGCACCAAGCAGCTCTCCAAACCACTGGTTTGCACCCAAAAAAGCCTCCCAGGGTTGGCAGGCTGCCTTCCTTGAGCCCCAAGATTAAGCCAGGAAAGCCAGCCTGCTTTAAGCCATGCTGCTTTAAAATGATGCATTAACTTGCTTTAATCTAAATTTAAGGATGACATTTTTGAGTGGTTAGACCTCAGGCTGCCCAGAGAGGTGGTCACTGCCCCATCCCTGGAACCATTCCAGGGGAGGTTGGACCAAGCTCTGAGCAAGCTGCTCTAGCTGGGGATGTCCCTGCTCCCTGCAGGGGGGTTGGATCAGATGAGATTTAAAGGTCCCTTCCCACCCAAACCAGTCTGTGAGTCTATGAAATGCCAGAAATCTGTGTCACCATGAAACTCTGCTGCTGGCTATGAAAAGTTCACTGCACCCCAGAGTCCACAGTTGCTACTGATGTAGGAATCATTACCCTGCAATCAACACATCACTAAGAACAGCTCAAGAATTACAGTGGTATTAAGAGTGAGGAGCAACAACTACCCAGGGACAAACAAAAAGCTCATCAAACCCAGCATCCCAGCAGGCACTGGTTGGTGTCTGAGGAACCAGCACAGGAGGAGCCAAACTTTACCTTCCTTAGGACATAACCCAAACCAAGAGTCTAGTCTAAAGAATGAAGACTAAGAAGGTAACACAAAAACCTCCAAAAATACCATTCACTTGGTTTATTTTGTACATCAGGTTAATAAATGACTCCCATCAGGAGGAGATCTGCTGTGAGAGTGATCAGAGGGAGGGGACTGGGCAGGCTGGCCAGTGATTTTAGTGCTCACAAGCAAGCTGTCACAACTGCTTGTGGCAGAGAGAGACACCAGGACCTGCTGCAGGATCTGGACCAGGCATTTCAGGATCACCTCAAGGCAGGGTCTCAGCGGACGGACGGCTCCAAACACTCTATCCAGCCATCAATTTCCTACAACAAACACAGAGCAGTCAGTAAGCAGCACTGCCCACACCACAGACACACTCCAACAGCCTCCAGCAGCCAGACCAGACGTTTCTCCTCCAGAAACTGGGGCAGGCATGGCTGAGTGCAGGCACACAGGCTCTACAGACCCTCCTGAAGGCATCACAGGACACCACAGACACTCCTCCTTCTCTAGTCCTCTTTCTGGATGATTTAAGCACAGTGAGACATCCAAGCTCTGGCTTCAAAGCAGAGAACACAGGCTGTGGTGTCAGGGAACAGCTCTGTGTTCCCACTATGGGCTAAGATGAGTTTTAAGTCAAGAAAGCTCTTACTAGGTCATTTAATTGCCTCTACAGGACTTGAGAGCTTCTCTGCTGCCTTCTTCATAAACACCTATGCTCACCCAAGATGTGCTACAAGTGCAGCTGAAAAGTTTCTTTCATCCTTTGGTTACAGGAAGGATTCTGTGTGATACATATTTTGAAAATGGGGAAGGCACAGCAAATTGTTTCAACTGCCACAAGTATCTCTGGAAAAAGAGTCCTACAAAAGTACTAGAGATTTGCTCCATGCCTTCCAGACTTACTGATTTCACTCTAAAATACTGTGTAGCTGGAAGTATCTCACTTTCATTTATCAACATTTAAAGGTAACTTTTTTTCTGATGATAAGAAACAAGTATTGAGTTGTACAATCTTTTCCCCTGGACCTTTTCCCATCTGCACCCTTTTACAGAAGGCAAAAATCTTCCTAACTCCTTCCTGCCTATAAATAAAATAATTTAAAAAATGAGTAAAAATAAAATAATGAATAAAAAAAGCCCTGAGCCTGCTTACTACCCAAATACCCATTTCAAGGCCCAACAGAAGGGATCATCTAATTGCTGCTGTAGCTTTAGGGCTGCTCATTCTCACAGAAGATTCAGAACAGTGCATTTCACATGAGCCTTGAGAAAGCCAATTTTCCAATGAATTTGTGGTACCCAGTAACCAGTTCTGAACGTTCAGCTTCCTTTTCATAACAATTACAAGGAACAGAAGGGAGTCTGGACTTGCCTAGCAGCAAAACTAGTCATGAATGTGAAGCCATTCTACCTGGGAAGAGAAGTGAACAGATGTGTCAGCAGTTCCAAATTACCAGACAAAGTGATTTAACTTCTCAAGAACTGCATTACACCGTGAAAAAAACGTGCTGCTTACAAAATAATCACACAAAAAACCTTAATATTTCATTCTCCTGGCACTCTGTGAGGCCCCATATTAAAAAAGGGAAAAGAAAAAAAAGGTCCTGAACAATTAAATTGAGTTCTGGTTTGGACCAGCAATAGTTGTGCCCTGGACAAACAGGACACATCAACTGTCACACGAGTGAACCTGGGAGATGCACAAACAAAACTCACCATCAGAGGGAAGCTTAGTCTTCAGTTTTGTACTTGCCACCGATGTAGGGAACATACTGAAGGATCAGCTTCCAGTCTGTGAACCATATTAAACCAGCACCCCCTACACCACCCCATGTAAAGAGGGTGGGAGTCCTGAAAAAGAAACACACACACACACGTGCAGATAAACATCAATCCTCCACTGGGCAAAATCTGGCAAATACTCATCACTAAGGTACCTGGGAAAGACCTTTCAACCAAGAATGTGTGGTAGGAATCTTGAGATAATCTCACATGCACAGAAAAACATTAGTCCCCAGGGCAGTCAAGGTATTTTACTGGAAAAGGTTGATATGATTTTCTTTTAGAAGGGCATTATTAAGAAAAGACACACTTATTTAGCTATTCTGCTGCTACAGGTCACATCCTGTAACCATAATTTTAAGGTTCACATAACTTTAGAAGTAGAAACGGTGGTGCTAAAATAGCAGAACCATGTATGTAAGGATTTTGGCAACAAATCCACATTTAATCAGTTCCCAAGCTGGCGTTTGAGGTCTTTTGTATAGCCTCAACCCATCCTAACAGGTCAAGGAGTTCTGACTGCGTACAGACCACTCTGTTTCAAGCACTACCATCATGAGTAGCAGCACGTTGTACAGTGTATAAAAACAGATTCTTTTGTATAAGGGAACGGAACCCTCAGCCGTGGCACTGGAGCCAGGCCAGACACACTGCCAGCTAACCTCGGATGGCGCTGCGCATGCCCCACAGGCTGGGTCATCTAAAGGACACAAACCTGGAGACCACCAGAGGTCTTCAGAGACCACCGAAAACCACTTGGGAACTTTACTCCGCATGCGTGGAAGGGAGGAGACTATGATAACGAATACCAAGAGCCGATCTGAGTACGTAAAAGATTTCTGGGAGGTATAACGAAGACGTAAAACCTCAGATCTATAAGAACGGTGTCTATACACGGTCTAACAGGTATGCGCGCCAGGTGAGATGACCTCCCAGCGCTCCAATGAGGAATGCCTGCTGCTTAACGCTACGTTGGGCTTCAGGAGTTACTCCCGATTTGGGTGACAGCCCGCAGGCTGCTGCGCTCTCCCGCACACGGAGGGCTCCGAAACACTCCGGGGACAGCCAGAGCAACCTAGAGACCAACCCCCGCCCCCTC
>NW_008626235.1:0-9032 GCF_000691845.1 Merops nubicus
TATTGCAAACAGTATGGACAACAAACTAGGCACAGATTAGTGCTTGCTGTGATCTGGTTTCAGTTTGCTATGGCTGATTGATCACATTGTCCCCCATCAATATCGGTTTTTGTCCATGGTTTTAACCACTTTGTTGGTATCCACCTGGTACCTTTATCTATAATGACACAAGCATACTCTCTACCTCATGTTATTAAGCATACGAGGCCCTCCAGCTTTTTGTAATTTTTCGTGTGGTGTTAATCAAATTTCTCCCCCTTTTAGTTTTAAAAGTTGACCTTTAAGGGTTTGATTCATACACTCCACTATCGCTTGTCCAGTGGGTGAGTGAGAAATGCCTGTAACAGGCGTTGTACCCCATTGTTGAAAAAATTCCGCCATAGATTTACTGACATATCCCTGCTCATTGTGTTTTAATGCTGCTTATTAGTTAATATGTCAAAGCAATTCACACACACTTGTAGCCCAAAAGCTGGCTGCCAGGTCATTCTGACTGTGAAGCTGTTAATTTTCCCTTGAGATTGTTGCAATTAAGCCTTGCTATTTTTGCTTTCAGTTCCTAGCTTATCTACTAACAACTCTACTTGTTTTTGGCTAAGTTTCTTATTTAGGTGCTTTGAGCATTCTTATCAGTGGCTTCCCACAGTATCAAAGCCTTCAGATTTTGTGTGCTGCTTACCATACTAGCCGCCCCAGCCTGTGCCTCGTCTCCTATCCCCACAAATGTTTCTCAATATCTAAAAAGCAGGTTATCAAGAGGCCAGTCTTTTTCCAGTGATAGGAAAAGGGGCAATGGGCACAAATTAGAACACGGGAAGTTCCACCTTAATGTAAGGAAAAAATTACTTATTTTAAGCATTCCAGAGTACTGGAACAGGCTGCCCAAAGAGATTGTGGAGTTTCATTCTCAGGAGATATTCAAAGCATGCGTGAATGAATTCATGTCCAAAATGCTCTAGGTGAACCTGCTTTGGCAAGGAGGTTGGACTAGATGATCTCCAGAGGTCCCTTCCAATTCTTACCATTCTGTGATTCTGTGAAGCAGCTCTTCAAGGAAGAAAAATGGACATGGTTATGATAATACCCATTTCTGTTTATATTTCAAGAAAAGTTATTATATTTTAGGTGCTACTTTGGTTCTTCAGTACACTAACATTTTCAGTAATAAAAGTTTTGGTGAAGGCAAATATAGACACAGACAAATGGAATTAGATTATCTGTGCATTACATCTCCTATTCACTGCATCTTTAGCTTTTAATTTAAACTATTATTTTGTTTTCAGACGTTTTCAAGGGGAAGCAAATATATTTCTATTTAAAATAAATATATCAAAAATATATTCTAGATGGATATGATCTGTTTAGTTTACGTGTACATATACACAAACCCAATATGTATACACATATATGTTTATGATTCAGATATGACATCATTTTCACATATGACTCATAAAATATAAGGAAATCATGATTGCATTGTGGAAAAATATTTTGACTGCCTGAATTTAAACCTGAAACTTATCTCTGCATGTCAGATATGTCTTTAGGCACAATAGTATACTTACCAACGCTTTTCTGATAACAGACCTGTTATAGATTTTGTCTCTTGAAATATTTTATTAAAAAAAAAACCAAAACATAATTGTTTCTTTACGTAATAATGCTTAACAGCCCGTAAAAGTAAGTGTTGACTAATGATTGCATAAATAATAAATAATGGGGGTTTTTTTGAAGATTGGCATCATGTTTTAATTATGTTCTAATACCTCAGGCCATTACTGAATTACTTTGAAGACACACGTATTTCTTAAAGTAATTGTCCTTCATTTTCCACTGAACTTTCTTTTTAAGGTCCCTAAAGCTTTGGTGTACAAGGTGAACTGATCGAACTGTTTTAATTCCAAGAATATTACTAGAATAAAGGGCTGTTTTACAAACCTTATTTGTTAGCTCTTATCTCATAAATACTTTATGAATAATATGAATACTGAGAGGATTTTCTTCTGGAATAAATTGTATTTCTGTACAGATCAAGAACTTAAAAGCTTCATCTGAATTACCCACTGCCAAATTAGGCAATCGACAGAAAACAGTCTGCAGTACTGCACAGTGAAAATGTTAAAATCCTCATCAGCTCTACTATTTACGGCAAGAGTTCAGGCCATTAGTTTTACTGTAATTGTTGGATTAATATTAAATGTAGTAAGAATAAACACAATCAAAACTAGGTCAGTTACTCCATTCTTATCTAATGTTATCATAAGGAGTCAATTAGTTCAACTACTGAATTCTCCCTTACCTGCAGTTGTTGGCCTTTTCAACTCATGTGAAACCATTAAGGTAATTTTAGATGTAGATGTATTTTAAGTAAATATACTACATAAATCCATTTGTTTGGCTAACTGTGTTGATGTTAGATACAATACATTTTTGTCAACCTGTTGAAGTCAGCAATTTTCCATGTATTGGAATAAACAATGTCCATTCCTGATATGTATTTTCACACTAGAGTATTAATAAGAAGCAGTGGATCTGAGGAGGACTTGGTCCATTCTACCTTTGATCCCGAGCCGTGTGCTCCTGAACTGAGTTCCTGAATCCATCTCCTGTACCCAGTTGCTGTCTGCTGCTGAGTCCAGCCTGGGACTTTTCCCTGGGGGCTGCTCCACAGCCGGGGGTGACGGTGACGTATTGACATTGTGGGGGAGATATGTTCGATACTGGTTTTGTATATATTTGTGTATGTTCAATTTTATTATTATTACTATAGTAGTGGTAGTAGCAGTAGTAGTATTTCATTAAAGCTGTTTTCTTTTCTAATGGATAAGTCTCTCTCTTATTCCCTTTCTCTTCCCCTTTGGGGAGGAAGGAAGGGGGGCTAACACAGACCTGTTACAGGTCTGGGTGCAGCCCTCACTGTAACTTAACTAAGTCTGGATCAGAGCTGCAAAGCCCTTTCAGAGAGAAGTAAAATCATATAAGGTTGCTGGAAATAAGGGTTTTTATGGAAAGAAGAGAAACTGCAAAAATTCTTCCCCATTTTTTTCATATTTTCTTTGGGTCTCTATGTTTCAAAACTTCTTCAGCTAAAGTGCCCGTATTGAAAATGAATGATATTTTGTGAACACCACACCTCGATTTCTTTTGGATGTCATTCAGTTGCTGAAGTTAGTGGTTGTTAGAAAGACCTCTTTCTGTCATGTGTCACATTCTCCATTGCTGCAGGTGTGTACAAAGGCCAAGGTTGCAAAACTAATGCTGAAGGCTACATGCTGAAACATGTCTGAACTGCAAAAAGAGAAATGCAATTCATATGAGACAAGGGTTGTTACGTCAGTAATTTTTTTAAATAAAAAGAAATGCAGTTTGTACAAAATCTTTTATGATCTAAATTTTTTAGCCCATTTTTCTGTGAAATGTCTCAGTTTGGCCATTGGATAATGAAACAATGCCAATTTCTTTTTTTCTGTGGCAAAGCATTTGAACAGACCTATGTGGAAAAAAAAAAAAAACAAAGAAACAAAAACAAAAAAACAAAGCTGTATAGAAAAGTTTTGAATATTTTGATTCAATTCTCTGACACTCCGTGAAAAAAAAAAAAAAAAACAAAAAAAAAAAAAACCCAAACCTATAAATTTGTACAGAAAATTACTGGGAAAAAATCCTCAAAAAAAATTACCTGGGAAACTGAATGGAAAAGTCCACAACAGAATATTATCTTATGATTCCATTACTATTGTTTTTGAGTTAATGATTAGTTCCATTTCAGCCTATTCACAGTCATCACTTGGCTGAGATGATTCACAAGCTCCATTTACTCCAGCCTTTCTACTGATGGAGAGGGTTTTAAATCCATCTCTTTGCATCATTTGAAAAAAAAAAAAAAAATTTTATATCATTAAGCTCAAAGGGCTTGAGAATGTTTGCATTTTAACTTTTATTGATTTAAACTCTAACATTAAGAGTGTTTGCTGGACTGGCATTCAAGAGTCAGACTCACCCAGGCATAAGAATAAAACTGCAACAAAGCCAACAAACCAATCAAAATTCGAGAGGTTTTTTTTTAAGAGTACTTTCAGGCCAATTAAGTTAGTCTTTGTGTCTTACATTAAGTACACAAAAGTCTATAATTAAAAAGATAAATTCTTGTAAATTATATGCTGGTAGTTATTAAATTACCTGCTATTTAGCAATGGAAAGAGGTTGTGTACTGCAGGATTTCCCTATTATTATCTTTGTTCTGGGCATCAAGGTATCAACTATTTCACACTGGCTCACAGGCATCAGCTTTCTTATGGAGCTAGGAGTCTTTGTCAACATTTTCCTTTATAAAGAGGTGAAACTGTAAAATCCACAGCCTTTGTGATTTAATAACTCACTTTTAGTGAACTCATATATGGTGTATTAATTTAAGATTCAACATTCCCCTTTCACTTCACTTCTGTTATTCACCTTCATTACACTTAATACCTCATATGCCAAAGGGAATGCTGGATAAATAAATGTATCCTCTTTTATCCAGAGGACCTGCACTTTGCATACAATAATTAAATGTTAATTGGAAGAAGAAAAAGAACATGCATGTGCATGACTTTTCCAACTGTTACAGCTTTGATGGGAAAGAAGTAACACCCATCTCTGTGCTAACACATTTAATATAAAATACCTCAGTGTTCTTTAGAGTAAGAATCTGAATGTAAATCTCTATCAGCTCACATTATTAGTCATAAAGCTAATAGGTTTTGCCTATTTACTTTCTCAGAATACTCAACATATATATGATTATAAAAATGGTAAACCATCATAAATTTAACTGTTTGACTTAATTATTCTTCTGGATAAAGTATTAACAATTAATTAAACTAAACCAACACATTGGCTAAGTGGAGGTCCAAGATTTAATCTTCATAAAAAGAGACAGAAGGCAAAACCTGAGTTCAACTGTGATTATTTTGCAGTTATATTTACACAGGCAGATCTTTAAGTAATGAAGCTCTAACTCTAAAGTTAGGTTTTTAAAATTCATTACGTATAGACTAATATCCCACTGCACTTAACTTTCTTCATCTATCTTCACAATAAATAGCTGACACATTTTTTTAAATACAGAACACAAATTATTTCTCAATAGGCGAATGGGAAAAATAAATAACCTTCCAGATTGCTGCAGAGTACATAGTCAAATGGTACAGTATCAATATGGTATTGCAAGCACCTTATTTGCTTCTTGTGCTGGGTTTGAGTCAGAGAAAGAAGGGACAAAAGAAAGGTGTTGTTACACTTTTGATTGCCTGATAATTGCTTCTCACTATTCAGCATATTGCCCTTTACTTTCCCCACACCAGAACAGATCTTGAGGAGACTGTGATTTCTTACACAATAATTATCCTTGAAGACTTGGTCTGGACACCAGGGAGGATTCATGATGTATGCTTACGGATTTCTTTGGCATGCCTCCAAGGGGAGACTCAGAGAGCAACTTTGTCACTCCATTGAAAAAAGCCATGATCCAAGACAATTTATGTTAACATTCTGTAAGGAAGCACCCAGTCCTACTCTCTTTCTTTATCAGAAGTGATCTCTAAGTATGGCTTTAAGTACATTGCTATATGCATTTAGTCCAACACTCTTAATGTGTAATTATGCTTAGTTCCTCCACAGCACAGTTATCTCTGGGGAACAGGTGCCTTAAAAATTACAGTCATGCGCTACTGGCAGCCAGAATAAGTCTTGATTGTCAGTTGATTAAGTCCTGTAACCTAAAAAAACCACAAAGGCTGAAGGATCAAAGTCAGAAATATATTTAGACTTAGAGAAAGTAAGAAAGATAAATTCAAAAATAATTGGAAAGGAGGAACTCCAAACATACTAATGAACAGTTAGAAAGTTAGTTTTCCAACCGTATATAACAATTCTTCATTCTAGTCCATGGCAATGTTAGAATGCCTGTTTCCTTCCACATACACTGCTCATTTTTTCACAGACTATCATTCTTTTGCCCTGTGACTG
This sequence comes from Merops nubicus, assembly GCF_000691845.1. Lineage (NCBI taxonomy): Eukaryota > Metazoa > Chordata > Aves > Coraciiformes > Meropidae > Merops > Merops nubicus. The sequence goes on from NW_008626235.1 coordinate 6,010, forward strand.
TTTCCAAGGACATTCTCTTCAGCTAAGTCTTCACTTAATTAGCATATCCTTTGACTTATCTGGGTAATGGACCAAGCCCTCAGCCAGCTATCTCTGTGCTACATCAGTCTATGGAATAAAGTCTGGAGAAAGCTCTTGTGCACATCTGATGTATATCTGATATCACTTGTACAAAGAAAAACATCTTTGAGTCAGAAAGTATTCATAACACAAGACAATGAAATGACAATCTAATTTATACCTCTAAGCCATAAGATAATCAAAACAAGGTCTCTAAATTTTAAGCATTTTTATATAAAAAAAATAGAGGGTAACTAACCCGTTTGGTCTATGACAAGCCTGGTGCAACTATGGTGAAGAAAACTTTAATAAGGAATATTTAAAATATCTGATTATATATGCTACCTATGCAGTTAGCTGGTAAGCAAAATACATGGACGTGATATATGTACCATATACATAGGTTATCATATGTATCATATACATAGGTACATGTAGTTAAGAAGATAATTATCCTTATAAAATCATGTAATGATGGCGGCAGCAGAAATTTTCTAGTCTTTATTTTGCCCAAGAAAAGGAAAGGTGAGGCAAGCTTTACAAGAGAAGAGATATTTGCATTAAGAAACACACAAATATTTCATTGGATAATTTGCATGTGACTTTGTAGCTTTTTCTTTAAGGAAGATTCACCTTATTTTAGTTATTTTTTTCCCTTTAAATTTGTCTCTTAGTGATCTCACCATTTTCACATTTGTTGCTTTTCTGAATGTTATTGCTTATTTATTTTTAGAATTCCTGATTCTTCTTCTCTTCCTAAACATCAAAAATTATGATGTGTTATAGACACCCTTGGTTATATTACCTTTGTATCAACCATTTTAGCCATTTTGTCTTAGCTGCATTTGATTTTGGTCACAATCAAACCAAAAAAAATGTATCCACTTTAGTTGGTATATCCACATTTGGAGCAATTAAAAAAAAAAAACAAAATGTAACCAGTATATTAAAAGCTAACAGTCAGTCTGGTTTTTTTTCTAACAATCATCAAGGTAACTAATATCCCTTACTGTCAACAGGTTTGTTTAATGTCATTCTGCTGCTTAATCCTGAAATTAATTATTCACAAAGGCATTTGATAATACAGGATTTCCTCACACATCGTTTTAGTCTTTTTATAAACTGAATGTTAGAGGAAGTATACGAATTATTGGCATTATTTCTGTCAAAGATTAAACCAGCATTTTTTACATTACTGTCTCCTCAGAAATTTTAATAGCATTAAAAAGATGTAGTATGTTATTTTCTGCATTTAAAATTTGTATTAAAAGTATGTTTTCATAATGCTTATGAAGACACATTTCCAGTTATGGGTATAATTCAATAATTTCATTTCCCCCCTAAACAATGTATTCTTTACCTTAAGAACTTGGACTAATCCAATCTCTCAGATGATTTTATACACAAGTTAGGATTTTTTTTAAGTGTTTTATTTACACAATTAGGCAATATTTTAAATTTTATCAAGTAATTATGGACATAGATCCAAGATCTTTTAGATCTTCTTGAGAAATTACTGATAAAATAAAAAAAGTCTACTATTCTCTTTTAGATTTTTCTGTTTTCATTTGTTGTTCCAAACCAGGAGTTCTGTTTCCATACCTGAACAGCAGGTATGAAATGTAATGAAATAATTTCTTGCAAGCTATGCGTTTGAAGTAGACAAATGTTTTTCTCTAAACAGTATAAAATTCCTTGTTAACATGGTACTTGTCATCCACTTTAGCCCTCATTCTTTCCCTTGCAATAGTGCTTTCACTGTTGAAGACTAATTCTTGTCTAATACTGGTACTGTTGATTTTAATTCTTTATTTTTTCAGTGTTGCTTTTGAGGAGCCTCTGTCTTTAGAGAAACTAGAAAATATCAATATTTTTCCAGCTAGTTTCAAACCTGTATTCATCCGGTTCACTGAACAGCTATACAAACTTGCTTTTGGCAGAACAAGACGAGAAGGAAGGAACAGTAAAGCTATGGGAAGAACCATCTTAATTAGTACCGTTGTTTATCCTCAGTCCAGAAAGATCTGAAAGTGAGCAGACAATGAGAAAAGCAAGCAAAAGCAAAAGTGTGGATGAAAGGCAGAACTTTCAGAATTAGACACTGCTGGACAAACAAATTACAGGATTTTTGAAGATAAAAAAAAAAAAAAATAATTATTTTTGTTTCTACCCTAGTCACAGACTTCTCTGTGCTTTTCTTTCCTGAGCAAAGAAAAATTTCACTGAAGAATACAGCTTGTTCATAAAAACAATATTTCTCCTCTAAGGTGATCAAGTCTGTAATATTCCAAATAGGCTACTAGAGCATCCCATAACACTGGTTTTGTTGATTTTTTTCTTCTTTCTGCTGCTTTGCAACTCTTTTTTACTTTTTCACAGGCTACAGCAAATTGATCAAGAAGAATCAGAGCCAGAGTCTAGAAGCAAATACAGAACCTAGGCACACTGCCTTACAGCCAGTGCTCTACTGGCAAAAGGATTTAATCTTTGAGATTGCTATTCTCTGTTGAAGTGTTGCAAAAGCAGTGATAAGGCAAACGTTTTCTACTATAGCTAAACAATTAGAAAGTTTCTTTTGATTTATTATTATCCAAATATAATATCTAAATAGTTGGTAAAACTTTCTGTTAATAAGTGTTTTTTTTCCTAGTTGTTTGTTTGTCTATTCGTTGGGTTTTTTTGTTTGTTCTTTCCTATTGGTTTGTTGGTGGTTTTATTGTTTGGCTTTTCTGTTTGTTTGTTTGTTGGTTGGTTGGTTGGGTTGGGTTGGGTTTGTTTGTTTGGTTGGTTTGGTTTTATTTTTTAGATGGCTTTCAATAAACATTTCTGCTGGACCTCTATTTTATGCTGATAAAGTACTTTGGTTCCCTGTAAATAGAAAACCTATGTCACACCTAGAGAAGGAATATTTGATGATTGGTAGGAAGTAGAAAGAAATAGCAGGCACTTTGGTTTTGGCACAT
>NW_008626235.1:9042-20849 GCF_000691845.1 Merops nubicus
CTGCTGTGATTTGAGTTTCTAGCTGACAGGTGCCACAATAACAAGAACAAACAAAGCATATTTCATGAATGACACTTTCAGAAACAGCGCGTTCCCAAAGCACAAGAACTATGAACAGTCAGAATTGTTAGAGGCTAAATTCCACCTTACTGTAGGACAAAGAAACTTGCAGTGACCTTTCTAATGCTGTGCTACTCCTGAAAATAAACTGGAGGGAGGGGATGGGGGAGAGAGGAGGAGGGACAAGCAGGGAGGGAAAGAACAAACTGAGCTTTTTTAATACTACCAATCTATTGTAAATCTTTCTTCTCTAGGTGAACACTTTTCAATCTCCCAGTTTGGGGACTGGAAACAAAACAGTGTTCAAATCTACTTTCTTTTTTTTTTTTTTTTTTTTTTTAAACTAGTAACATTCCACTGCAGCAAAAAGTAAAAAAAAGGCTATATCACTTGAAAATTTAGTGGAACAATAAATTTTACTTCAGTTACTTATACCAGTTACTTATACTTAGTTGCAAAAGTAAAGGCAGGGAACAGGAGAAGGAAGATCTGCCCACGGTAAGTGAAGATCAGCTTTGAGACCATGTAAAGAACCTGAAGATGTGCAAGTCCATGGAACCCAGCAAGGTCCACCTGTGAGTCCTGAGGGAACTGGCAGATGAAGTTGCTAAGCCACTTTACGTCATATTTGAAAATTCATGGCAGTCTAGTGAAGTCCTCACTGATTGGAAAAGGGGAAACACAACCCCCATTTTCAGAAAGAAAAAAAAAATAGGAAGACTCAGCCAACTACAGGACAATCTGTCTCACCTCTATGGCTGGTGAGATCATGGAGTAGATCATCCTGAAGGCTCTACTAAGGCAAATGGAAAATGAGGAGGTGATTGGTGGCAACGACCATGGCTTCACCAAGGGCAAATCATGCCTAAAGATATTTGCTAGCCTTTTACAATGGATTTACAGCATTGGTGGATAAGGGAAGAGCAACTGACATCATCCACCTGGACTTGTGCAACATGTTCAACATTGTCCCATATGATATCCTGGTCTCTAAATTGGAGAGACATGGGTTTGATGGACGGGCCACTTGGTGGATAAGGAGTTGGATAGATGGATGACCTCACTCAAAGACTTGCGCTTAATGGTTTGATGTTCAAGTGGATATCGGTAATGAGCAGTTCGTCAGGCATCGGTACTGGGATGGGTACTGTTTAACATCTTTGTCAGTGACATGCACAGCAGGATTGAGTGCACCCTCACCAAGGTTGTGGACAACATCAAGCTGTGTGGTGTGGTTAACAAGTTATAGGGAAGGGATGTAGTCCAAAGGGACCTTGACAGGCTTGAGAGGTGTGTCCATGCTGACCACATTCACTTATTCCTAAGTCATTACATGATTTAATTCCTTTATACATTTCCTACACATACATTACTGCAATAAATTCACCAAATAAGTTGTTGGCACTTGTGCATGGGGACAGTAGTTTTTACATGAGGGCTTCCAAGAATATAATGGCTTGTGAAAAACAAACAAACAAACAAAAAACCAACCAACCAAAAAAAAAACCAAACAAAAAAGAAAAAACACCAGCAACAAAAAATAATTATCAAATTTATGGGAAACAAACCTTTCTGAGACTTCTGGGAGCACCATGAAAGGAAACTGAGCACCTGCATGAAATTAAAACTAGTTCAAATTAACCTGTAAATTTTGTTGGACCCTAATTTGTCATGAAAGGTAATGTCACGTTTTCCAACCTCAGAACCTTAGAAAGAAAAGGAACTTCTGTTAATCTGGAAAGAAAAGTCTATCTAACAGAAATGCAAATATTTATTTTTTCTTCTAGGTACATAAGATAGATTAAAGAAGTTCCAGAAAAACAGCCAAATGAAGCAACAGTATATGCTAAGATTTATTTCACAGCTGAAAAAATACCATCTTAACTACGCAAATAAAGCTTTAAGAGGCAGTGACAATTTGTCCTACCAACGGTTTTTAGTAGAAGTCATGGGAGAGCACTGACAACAATAAATTTGATGAATGGATCAACTGTGTGCAACCAGTAGGCTGGTGGAACTTAAGACGGCAGGGTCATGTCAAACTTGTTGGTACAGCAGGGATTAATGCTGATAATATTTGATGACCTTCTTACTTGTCAGATAAATGTAATTTGAAAGGTTTCTAGTGAGTGTTAAAATCTTAGCATGTACTTAATTTGTCACTCTAAATATATAAACCTGAGAAAATAATGAAACAGAGACCAGCAATCTGATTTTTTTTTTTTTTTTTTTTTTTTTAAATTAGTTCTCTTTGATTTATTTGCCCAGGAGAATGATGGGGTGTGAAAGATGACTGGTCATATGTTGCCCTTGACCAAGAATAAAATGCCAGAGATGTCAATGGGCGCTGGCAACCCCGACTGAGAGCGGTTTATAGCCCTAGGACATCAGTATTTATGAAGTCTCTCAAGTGAGACAAATGGAAAAATAAATGCCTCCATTCTGAAAATTGCTTTTGTTTTTTTTTTTTTTTACATGAGCAGAAAGTCAGTTTCTAGTCTCTAAAAAAAAGGCCTCTTTCCTGAACAGAAACAAGTTAACCCTGAACACTTAATATTATCAGCATGCAGATTCGTTATAATTTCAGTAGAAATAATGTATTGATATGACAGTCACACAGAAATGAGGAAAAAGAAAGAAATTGTTTAATAATTTAATAAAGAGCATACCAGTTCATGCTCCACTAGAAAGGTTTATAATATTGAAAGAAGGTTTATCATTCTAGCTAAGTAACATTCTAGCAAGTAACTTGCTGATTATCTGATACTTCTAGAAAAGCTTGTTTTATGAGGTTGATATCACATTCCATTTTACTCTAAAGAAAATATAGAACTTCCATTTGTTTGGTTTGATCAGAACTTGTTTCAAGGACACTATTAAACTCTTCTTCCCAGTTATATTTCTGGATTACTGCCATGGAATAGAAAGTAATTTCAGGTTCATTTTGGAAAAGCTAAACTCACTTTTTATTGTGCATCCCTTCACTTAATTTTTGTAGAGGATTTTTAGATCTTGATTTTCTTCTTCTAACATTTTTGAACTATAAAGCAAGACCAATACAGGGTTAGTCAAATTTAACAGTAACTATCCTTCTTTAAAATCTCTTTCTTTGTCTCTGGGTATCTTACTGTACACAGAAGGGAGTAAGTTTGCTGGGTGTTGTTACTTTGTGGTACATCAAAGTGTTGTCACAAAAGACAGAGAATGGCAGCTTACCTCATGACTTCTCAGCCTAACATATTTTTACAGCAGGGAAAATCCCTATACCTATGAAGCCTAAAAAAGCCACCACTAACAGCAAAAAACAAAACAAAACAAAACAAAACAAAACACCACCTTTTTTTTTCCCCACCCTTTATTTGATTTGATACCTAAGAAATAATGTAAAATAGAGAGGCTACATAGTGACACCACTGTTCTCTTTACTATTTATTTGACTTCATTTTTTTTCTGTGGCTTCACAGGCCTGTCATCTCTAAGAAAAAAAAATCATGCACCAAGAAAGTACAGAAATCCAGAAAGTCCTAAATTTAAATCCTCCAGCTTCTGAAGCTTGACTTAATTCCATCTAGTCAGTAGAAATACAGTCAGTCAATTCAATTTGTGGCACACCTGGCTGGCACCCTAACTTGGGCTAGGTCACTTTTTACGCATGTTTTTAGGATAAGGTTAATTTTCAAGTAATATAACCTCTGGTTTTGTCATTAGAATAATTTTGCAGCACATAGATTCTGGATTTTTTTTTTTTTTTAAGGATTTTCATTTTGAAAAACTTTGAAGGAACTCTGTATATTCTTAGGTTTTGAAAGCAATTTGATATTTCATTTGGTTTTACTAAAATTATCCTTTTTTTTCCACTTTTTTGCACAATCTCCTTTCATAATTGTCTTCTTCTCAGAAAAATATATAGCCTCTATAGCCTCATCCCTTGAAGTCTACTTCACAAAAGCCACAGGTAAAACTATTTTTTTTTTTTTTTTTTTTTTTCTGTAAGAAACTTGGTAGTTTGCCCAGTTCACTCTCTCCTTCCTGTACTCAAATAGCATTGTGGTAACTGGGATAAAATTTACGTCATCGGGGTACTTCAAATTCACAAATAGCAGATGTTATAAATTACATTTTCATACTTTTGTTTGTTTGTTTTGTTTGTTTTGTTTTGTTTTGTTTTGTTTTGTTTTGTTTTGTTTTGTTTTGTTTTGTTTTGTTTTGTTTTGTTTTCCCCACATTAGGAATTCATGGACAGATGAAGGGCAGGACAGCTGTTATTATATTAGCAGAATGAGTTGTTCCTTTTAATTCTGCAAGACTTTCTACATTGCAATAAAAGCTAGTTGTTCTTCACTAGGTGCACCTGCTCAGAAAATATTTATGTATTTTCATTGTGTTTTCATTTGTACTTTGCGGGCTGACCTAACTGCATCTGCGAAGAACCATGTGTGTTTACTATTATCATTGGCCATACAGCCATTTAGTTTAGGTGCTGAACTCTGATTAGGTAATGATGTAACATGCTGGCTGATAGAAACAGTGAGGAGATAGCATGTCATGTAAAAAACACATGAATACTTACGTACACAGGAAGATATAGAAGTGTAGCTACAGGTAATTCTGCAAAACCAAAGAACTGTCATGGAAACTATAAACCCTCAGGACCTTCAAGTGATTCTCTGCAACGTATGTGATAGACAAACTCTACTCATGCAGTAAGACATAGTCTTCTAGTAGTCGAGAAGTGACTTCTATCATTGTGCAAAAGCATACATGTGCACACAGAAAAACCAAACCAAACCAAACAAAAAAAAAAAAGAGTATTTTTCCAAGCAAGAAACTCAACCAAGTATTTTAGCACTTATTGTTCACTAAGAAAACCAAGAAAAATAAGTATGGAGCTGTCTACTACATGATGTGATACACAAATGCAACAAAAAAAAAAAAAAAACCCTTAAGCTCAAAAGCCCACTAAATTGATGGTGTGTGCGGACATGACTGCAAAAGCAAGGGGATTTGAGTTTCTTTTCTATGTCCCTAGATATGACACTAGCCAATATTTCCAAACAATTCAGGCTACATGACCGTTGTTAACATCCCAGCACTGCTGGGGGTGTCTGAATGACTGTTAGCCCTAGAAGACCATGGTTTGATCTCCACTGTTCTTTGGAAGGTAACCCAGGTTCCCTCATCATGTTTTATCTAGTCATGTACAAAATATATCAATTAATTTACATGATGTATACACTTCTCTACACATCAGAATGATTTTACCGTGTCTATGAGTAACTTTTTCTGTTACTATAAAGTTTATATGCCTTTTATCTAAATAAGAGCTTAATGCATGACAACAGCTCTTCGTTTCTGCTAAACATGAAACAAAGTAAAAATAGTGTTTGTCAGTATTATAGTTCTAAATGAGTATAAGATAAGGTCTGGAGTTGGGAACACAACTGACTTGAATGATTTTATATATTGTAACTACAAATAGAAAATACTTGCAAATCAACTAAAAAAAAAGGATAGGCAGTACTGGTAATACAGATTAAGGAACAATTCCAGTTCCACTTTGAGCAAACATATGAACTTCAAGCAAGTTATGTAGTATTAGACTCGTAGGTATTTCTTTTAGGTACCTGAATATATTATCAGTTCATCCAAAATATCAGTGTTCATGAGATTCCTCTTACTATATACATTTTTATATAAACAGAAGCAAGCTTGATTTTGTTGCATTACTTTATTGTTTATTATTTACTATTTACTTTATTATTTATTTGCATAAATATGCAAAATCATTTTGGAGACTGATGAACAGAATCTTGTTAGGGTTGTGTTTTTAGAAAAATTACATGTTTAAAAATCATTCAGCTTATTTCTTACTTTTTAATTACCCTACATGTCTTGTTAGCTCAAGGAAAATTCAGAACAGTTGGAGTCCTGAGGTAGGTAACTGAAGTTATACCACTAGACTGTAGAAGGTAACTTCTTTGTTTTTTATGTGTGAACTTCTTTCATGCAAGGCATACATATTTGCCTAGTTCCTGATACTATTCAAAATAGTATTAACTTTTAATGAATGATAATTTTTCACTTGAATTTCTTTAGTGGAAAATACAACCTAAAGTAGCATTAAAAAATCTTTCCAAAGATCAGTATGAGTACGTTTTTCATCTCTGATTTATGTATTATTTGAGAAAATGCTTTTATATGCAGTTAACTTGCTTAGTTCAAGTTAATTAGTAAATGTTTAAATAATTTTTCAGGCAAAACCTGGTAATGATATTTTAAAATATATCACTTTAGGCTCATTTTCTTTTCAAAGAGTAACCTTAGTGTCCTCTGTAACTCAGTCAAGCAATGTTTTTCTCAGGTTTGCTTAACCCCCAATTCCGAATGCACAAGCACCTTGTTTTGGAAGTCTTGACAGAGATTGCTGGAGTTTAAGGCCATAAATTCCACCAAGACAGTTATTTCTAATACAACATTTTATGTTCACAAACCGTTAAAATATGCTTCATAAAATGCAGTTTATAAACAATTTACTACTAAATTGTTAAGAAATTGTCTCTGCAAAGATAGATTTTATTATATTTTGTATAGGTTCTATATGCTGACATATACAATTTTCTTCCAGTGTATTGCAGAACAGGGAAGTTATCCATCAGAAATGTGATACTGTTTTAATTATTCTCAATATGAATTTTATGAAAATGAAATTACATTTTGTTGTTGTTTTAAAAGTTTATTTGAAATACAAACCAGAAACAAGTTTTCTTGTCGTCCTGGTTACATAGGCTGGGACCAGTTTATCCTTATGTGGGTAGAACCAAAAACTGTGTATTCTATACCCTTTATGTCACTGCTCATGAGCTGTTAAAAATCACTGGTAGCAGCTGCCCAGGACAGACTCACACTCCAGGCTATAATAGATAAGGAAAGAGGTCCAGGGAGATGTTAACACCTTCCCACCCAGCAGGAGGAGTCCTCCCTGTTAATGGGCTCATCCATGCCTTGCCCCATGACTCATACAGAGCTCCCCCCAGGAGCTATTTCTGTTTAATGGACCACCAAGGCCACACTGCATGACTCACATAATGACATCAACCCATTGTGAGATGCTCGACCCAGGGGGAGGAGCCAAGTGCTCCCACCTGGATATGATCTGGGGTTCAGGACAGCACAAGGGACCTTACCCACTGGACTTCCAGGGGACAAGAACTACCAGATCTTTTCTACGAGATCACTGCTTCATCTGGATTGCTACCACCACCCTAACTACAGAGTGTCAGGTTGTATTCTGACTCTTTCTTTGGTTTTCCTTTGTATTATTGCATTTATTTTATTTTTTCCTATTAAATTGTATTTCTGATTTGGAGTCTTTCACTGGTCTGCTTTCAGACCATTACACTTGTAAATAAGCTGTCTCTACCACATATTGCTAAATATCTGCATTGCTACATCTAATATTTTACAAGCAGTAACTTAGTTGTAACTATCATAGCAATGAATACTGCCTTTAGGATAGGGTTAATTTTCATCAGGAGCTGGGAGGGGCCACAGTCAGGATAGACAACAGAAACAGCCAGTGGGATATTAAATCAAAACAGCCAGTGGGATATTCAATCACATATTGATGTCATGCCTGCTCTATAAGGGTGGGGAGTGGGCCAGACAGGGTGTACAAGTCTCTGGCACAGGACTAATCATGCAGGGCCAGGACACTTTACGTATTGTTTCTTTACTGTTATTTTTATTACTGTTGTTTTTTTCTCCTCATGTTGTTCTGTTAAATTCTCCTTATCTCGGACCATGGGGTTTTGCCTTTTTCTCCGTATCCTCCTTCCCATCTCACTGTGGGGAGAAGAGCAGCAGTGGGTGGTGAGAAAGTGGCCACATGGTTCCCAGCTCACGGCTGGATCCAAATCATGACAAGGACAGATTATTTGCAAAAAAAGTTAGCAGCAGTAGCATGTATATGAATCATGTCCAGCAGAAAATTCCATTGCTGGAAGGACAATAGAAAATTATTAAAATGAATCTTCCCTATCTCAACCCAGGTCTTTATTTTTTAGGATAAATTAGTGTTCTTTAAATTATCTTACCTGTGGTTTAGACATAAACTAATCTGAATATTTTTGAAAGTTTCTCTATCACATGTTAAAAACCTTAAATGATTTCCCACAAACTAATATATTCACTGGAATAATTCACAGAATAAACATTTTAAAATTATTAAAAAAAAAAAAAGACAATAATGTAAAAAATAGCATTTAAAATTACTTTAAAAATAAACTGTGAATTATCTTGTGCTCTGATTTTATATTAAATCACTTTACAATACATTTGAAATTGTATAGCAAGGATATCCTTAATACTTTCTACATGAAGGGAATGAACTCAGAAGTACTTATGTATAAGCATTACGCACGTATCTATATCTCAGTTATGGAAGCTGCAAATTAGTCTTGTGTACCAAAAAAAAAAAAAACAAAAACCACAGTGCTTTTCTAGATACTTGTTATATTGTATGCAGTCTGTCCTCAACTGCATAAGAGAAATTCAGAAACCAATCCAAGATGAGGGGTACAGTTGTAATAGTACTCAAAATATTCAGGGTAGGGATTTGAGTTAAATACTTTGACCTAAAATTCTTCATGGTTTTTAAGTAATTTCTGTGACTTAAATATTGGTAACATGATAAACAAAAACCTATTTTAGAGATCTTGAGTAGATTAAAAAAGGAATTTGTTTACTTCATGCACTTCAGAGTAAGCAAGTTCAATATAAGCACAGGGACAACAGGAGTCAGCAGTGTGTCCTGGCAGCCAAGAGGGCAAAATGCATCCTGAGGTACACAAAACACAGCATAATCCATCACTCAAAAGAAGTGGCTATCCCAGAGTCACCTTGAGTATTGTCTGCAGTTCTGGGCCTTACAGTTAAGAAGGATGTTAGGGTATTTGAACACATCCAGAGAAGTGCACCAAAGCTGGTTAAAGGGCTGGAAAGAATGTTCTGTGAGGAGCAGCTGAGGTCTCTGGGCTTATCTGGTTTGGATTAAAAAAGGCTGAGGAGGGGAAGTGGAGAAGGATGTGCTGATCTCTCCTTCTCCTATATGCAGCAACTTGACCCATGAGAATGGTTCAAAGCCATGCCAGGGGTGGTTCAGACTTGACACTAGGAAATATTTCTTTACTGAGAGTGTGCTTAAATACTGGAACAGACTTCTTAGAAAGGTGGTTGGTGCCCCATGCCCGCCAGGGCCTTTAACAGGAGGCATTTGGAAAATATCCTTAATACTATGTTTTAACTTTCAGTCACTGTGGAACTGGTCAGGCAGATGGACTAGGTGATCACTACAGGTCCCTTTCAGCTGAACTATTCTACTGTATTCTACACATATTCATTTTGATCAGATTAGTATCTTCTAAGCACTCAAACACTGAGAATGGCATCTGAGTATTATTGTGATAATATGAAACAAATATGCAGCTGTTGCTGAGAACTAAAATAGGAAATAAACATACACAAACAGGAAACATATATTTAGTCCAGTTCTCAAGTAATGAAAGATGTTTAAAGATCAACACGGAAAGACATAATTTTTGGAACATATGAAGTGTGATGGTTACCACAGTATGGCTTAACTATACCTGTTCTAGCTAGTTGTGAATTGTATTGTTTCTTACTTCCAAAATTACTGACTTTTTTTTTTTCTTTGTTCTCTATACAATCCATTTTGATTTGTAATCATTTCATGTCCCACTCCCACCTAATATCCCACTGATTGCTACCAATTGCTTCCCGCTGCCAGTCTATGATCGTTCTCATTTACAACTCTACCTCACTCATTTTCTTGTCCTAATTTTCTCTAACTGAGAAGTTCAGTTTCTTAAGAAAAGGTTTACTCTTCTAGCACTCCTTGCTTTTTATTTTCTGTCTACCACCACTATTAATCCACTTTCTTGATGCCTTCTCCACATCTCTAAAATGGGTACACATTTCTTCCTTAACCTTGGTACTTTTTGTAGGTAATGTAGTTTTGGAATCAACTTTTCTTTTTCAAACACCTCATGAAATAGTGTTTTATCATTCTAAAAGACTCTAAGTCTCCCTTAGGGAAGGGTGTGGGATTACACTGCTTGATAGAGATGAAGTCAGAGGTTGGAAGGCAGTATTGGATTCTCCAGACATAACCATGGGCCCATTTTTTCCAGTTGTTCTGTATCTAGCTGGAGACTTGTCTCATAAGGCCCTGATCATTAAGAAAAAATGAGTAAACAACAACAACAAAAGGGGAGAGAAAGGGAGGGGAGGTTTATGGGGAAACTGTTAGAAACCAAAGAGGAAGTTATTGAGAAAGCAGAGCCTGGCAATTTATGGACACAGAGAAAAAGAGACTAAGAGACAAAAGAGATTCCACTGCTTTTTCACCATGAGGACTGTCAAGCAGTAAAACAGGTTGCCCAGAGTTTTTTGTAGTCTGCATCTGCGGACATTCCCAAACCTTGAATGATCAAAGCCCTGAGCAACCAGGTCTGACCTCCTAGTTGATCCTGAAGTGACCAGAGGTTGGAACAGAGACTTCTTGAGGTCGCTTCCTATCTGAATTATTCTATGAGATGGGTACTAGGTGTGATGACTCCATGTGTACATGGATGCTTAAATTCTCATGGTTCAAAATATTACTAGTATACTACTAATACATCAATATCCTTCAGTATAAGCAATAATTTAATTGTCTTGGTGTCAGCCACAAATTCAACTACTATACTACCAGTATACCATGCAGAATCTCTTGATCATTACTTACATGTAATGAGTATGGTACAGAAACAATACTTTCCTATGCATGATCAGGATCACCTATATTAATGTAAATGTCAGCCAGTAATGAGATTTACTACGGGGGAAGCAACAAGAGAAAAATGAGGGAGAGAGGAAAGTGCCTTGAAGCAACACACTGTTACTGATTTAAAAATAATGCAATATTCTTAGCTATCACAACTGATACAAGCTTTCAAGAATTTCAAATTATATCTATCTTCTATGTTTACAATGTTGTAAGCAAAGATGATATTAACTGAAGCAACTCTGCAAAGTTGTTTTTGAAATACGGTTATCCAGGATCCTTATTACAGGATCCTTAAGAAGGAGGAAATCAAGATCCTCTGATTTTCATTTACTTTAAGGATATTTCATTTCAATGCCACACCATGTAGCTTCTGTTATCAGCTGCCAGCTATACCTTGTGCCATGGGACTCATCACAGATGTGAGATAAATGTAATAGAGAGGGAAAGGAAGGAAATTAATGCAGTTTTACATGCAACTGTATAAGGAGTCATTAAAAAGCCCTGAAATGCTAGCACACCTTTGGGATTTTCTTAAATTATTTTTCTAATTCCCACACTACATTTTTTACTTAGAAATACTACTGAAAGGTAAATTTTCAACAGTGGAGTAGATTCTATACAGGTTGAGCCGTAGTTCAATGACAATGCTTCCTCATTGTCTGCTTGAAATATCCAGCTCAGGTGAAAGCTGGTCCACTTACACATATCATGAAATCTTATGTCAAAACTGTAGAGATTTATTTATTTACCTATCTATCTATTCATTTATTTATTTATTCACTTGTTTGTTTATTGTATTTGCACATTATTGTTCTATTTTCCTAAGACAGCAGTGTGAATAAACAGGCAGAAAGGCTGACTCTCTTGTACAACACTGCTGTCACGAACCAAGGGATGGAAA